>NC_041717.1:15052589-15352589 GCF_900700375.1 Denticeps clupeoides | reverse complement strand
TTCAAGAGGTTGTCCACTCCAGATGATCCAAAATATGGCAGCCCGTCTCATCTTCAATCAGCCGAAACACACCCATGTTACGCCTCTTCTTACCTCCCTCCACTGGCTCCCGGTAGCTGCTCGCATTGAGTTCAAATCCTTGATGCTGCCTACAGGGCTGTAAATGGAACTGCGCCCTCCTACATCAACACACTACTACCTAACTACACTCCTGCACGCTCTCTCAGATCGGCAAACGAAAGGAGACTAAAAATTCTTTCTTCACGGGGTCTCCGATTCCAATCAACTCTGTTCTCCGTTGTTGTCCCTGGCTGGTGGAACAACCTGCCTCCATTCGACTAGCCGAGACTATCACCAGCAGGTGAAAACCCTCTTATTCAGAAAGTATTTCAGATGAATCTAACACTTACACACGCACATGCACACACATTGCACAAACAATACAAAAATGTATAAATACATTATACTTTTTCTTTGTCTAGCACCTAACAATCTCTGAGCATGCTCTTCATGGACAAGTTTGAGCCTTATCAGGGCTCTTAGTTTGTAAACTCAATATTCTATAGAAATCGAACGAGAATTGCTGGTGTCTTCCTCTTGTAAGTCGCTTTGGATAAAAGCGTCTGCTAAACAAAGTAAAGTAAAGTAAAAGTAAAGTCATCTGAAATGCTTTTCCAACAGTCTTGAAGGAGTTCCCAGAGGTGTTTAGTACTTGTTGGGGTCCAACTCACCCCAAACCATCTCGAATGGGTTCAGGTCCGGTGACTGTGGAGACCAGGTCTCCACTTTTTGTTAAGTACATAACTCCACATGTGTTCATTCATAGTTTTGATGCCTTCAGTGAGAATCTACCAACGTAAATGGTCATGAAAATAAAGAAAACACATTGAATGAGAAGGTGTGTTCAAACCTTTGGCCTGAATGTACTGAACATTTATGAATATGAAATATAGCCAGTAGGATCTGTAAATTGGAGGCATATATTTGACATATATCCATCCAAAATAAAGCATGACTTTCATTAATATTCGACTTAATATAACAACTAAAGTGCATCAGTGCTGACATTTCCACCTGTAAGACCATCTCGGGTGACGTTGCCGCCGTCACCCGGAAGAGTTCATTGCACCACGCAGCTGAACCCGGAAGTACGCTTTTCGTTTTAACATCCGAGATCTCGAAGCGTTTCGAGTTGCCGGTTTGGTGAGTTTGTTAATAACACCGCCGTGTTGTAACCCTTTTATAAAACGGGCTTCTGACTCCCAGTGCTGTCGCAGACTTTTTCCCTAGTTCGTCAACTTTGCGCGACTTTACGTTAAAGCGAAATAACTGAATGCGAACGCGGCAACGGCTGCGGTGCTGATCGACTCCACAGACCGAACACGTTCGCCGTCCACGCAGACGTGCGTGGGCCAGCCGGGGGAGCCCGCCCCGATCGGCCGGAACATTGTAAACGCTGACAGCTGAAGCCGAATGTCGCTGGGTCTCCTGTCAACATGGCACCCAGCTCGTCGGCAGCATCTGAGCGACTCGCGTCTCCAGAATGTGTTGTTTTCGTCCGTTTCAAGTGTTCACGCCTGAATAATCACCGAACAATCAAATCTGATCCCCGCAGGCAGCAGAATCAATGTTCCCCTTCAGCAGGAAGGAGCATGTACCATAGATCCGCAGGATTCCCCCATCAGCATGGGCAGGAGGGTGGGGCGGTCCATCCCGTCCCGGCGTCCCCATACTTCTCCCCGCAGCGGGTGCTGGAGACTCAGCTGAACAGGGCTAATGCGATGTAAGACTGTTTTTAATTCCACAACCGCGTGACAACATGCAGCATAATTGTGTGACTGTTACGACCACAAGTTGTTTTTTCTTGGTCTTTCAGTTCCAATGGTAACCCGCTGCACAGCTGTTTTCCTGTCATCTCCACATATCAGTGGAATCCGGCGTCCCACACACCCCTCCTTTATCATGGGTCACCGTCACCATCAACTAGCAGAAAGTGCGTCATCCTTTCACATTATGTTGGAAACGTGACTATAGTAGTTTCGCATGTATAGTTATGTCAAAGAAAAGTTATTGTCTGCATGCACATACAGATTCCGCATCCCACAATAACATTGGAATGGTTGTTTTGATTCTGATAATTCCTATAAAAAAAAAAACGAAACCTTCAGCCCATCAGCCATAAACAAGTGTTGAGATGCTTTTCAGAGGTTGGACTTTTTAATCAGCCAAGGTCATCCATACAAAACATTAAGTTAGAAATCAAATGACCCTTTTTCCATAATTTGTTATCCTACATTAGTAGGTTCAGGAAGCTAAATATCTGCAGACCAATCCCCCTGTAAATTTCAGTGTTCAGCATTACCTATATCCTTTTGCAATTTATGAGTTCAGGGACAAAGTAGTGCCGTGAGGACGACTGAAACCAGGGGACTGGACGTTTAACCTCCACTGTTCTCACTCCAGGAGGCGGCCTGACGAGCAGGGACAGCACGACCTGAAGAGACAGCGCTTCAGCTCCCCTGTGCCACTCAGCACAGAGCCTGGCACTCCAGCAGCACCTCAAGCTGAACCCGTCGCCAGGCCCGCAGGTCCCAGGGAGATCCTCAGCCCGTCCACCCCTAGATCTGCTGGGTGCGTGCCCTCCTTAAGAGAGGATCCACGTCAGCCTAACCTCACCAGCCGACTGCTGTCCTCTACCAAGGACAAGGTGTGTACCATTTGTTTTTTGCCCTCTTTCATCATAATTCATAAATAGCTTTTTGAAGGGTCTTAGCTGAGCAGTGCAGTTTAACGTTCAAAAGTTTAGGGTCATTTAGATCTGCGTTTGAGTATAAACTGTTCCTATATTAATAAGAACTTGACAAAGAAATGATGGTTAAACGCATTTTCTGATGCACCAGATACTGATTTAGTCTGAATTGGGCCATTTTATCGTTTGTTTAACTGTACTAAGATCAAAATATGCTGAAGGGTTTTCTAATAGCCAACAGGGGATAAAGTTATGGAAAATTAATTAAATTCTGATCGACTGCGCGAGAAGCACTTTCCTCCGTTTAAAACTAGCGCAGGCTTTACTGGCTTTACCTAGTGAACCACGTCACATGTTGCTGTGTGCGTTGCTTCCATATTCCAGCACCTCCGTTTTTTGAGTTAAGCTTTTGAGGCTTGTCATAAGTTTAGTTTAACAATTTTCAGATAAATTTGACATTTTCACATTTGCACAGAAATTTCACAGAATGGATGGCCATGAAAATGTATAGAAAATTTAATTGAAATGTCATGGAAATTCTTAAGTAAAATGTGTAAGAACCCCGAACCAATCACGTGACAGACTTGCATTATTGAACACAGCATCATTCCACTGTAACTCAAAATGAATGGTTGCTGACAAATTTCCCTTCTACATGTATGCAGATATTCCATCATGAACAGCCTCTTCCAGCAACCAGAGTCATTTACAACATAAACAGTGTCTACACCAGAGTTTTGATCATTTCAATGTTGGACTAAACAATTGTTGTTTGTCTGATCTGAGGATGTTATACAATGTTCTCATTCCTGTTCTCAGCTCAGTCAGCAGATTCTGGAGTTGTTCCAGTCGTGTGAGCAGCAGAGTGAGGACCTGGAAAAGAAGGAGCTCTGTCGAGCACAGCTCCAGACAGACATTCAGAGGATCTTTCCATGTAAGTTTATACTTATTGTACAGTTAAGGAGCAGGTCTATCATTGGTCAGCTCTGCCATAGTTCTATACTAGTAGGCTGGCACTGTTTGGTGAGTGAATTTTTACAGCATTTGTCAGACGTCCTTATTCAGGGCAACTTACAGTCAGTAGTTACAGGGAAACACTAAGGGTTTCCTCCCTGAAACACTAACGATTAAGCGTCTTGCTCAGGGACTTTGTGGCCTTCTGGTTCATGGGCGAGTGTGAGGCTAGTACCACTAAATTTTGTAGATTGTTCAGCAGCTACCCCCAATTTTTAGATTCTGCTGCCTTTCATCCCTCAGGTTCTCGGGTGTACTTGGCGGGGTCATCCCTCAATGGCTTTGGGAGCAGAACCAGCGATGCTGACCTGTGTCTTGTCATTAATGAAGGATCTGTAAGTTCATAAAACTGCAGCATGCGCTGAAATTTGGTCATTTTGGGTAAAAAACATTAACATTTGTTGTTGCGCACAAATATCTGCATGTTTTTTTTTCTTCTAGGTGTCCAAGAAAGCACATGCTGTGCATGTGCTTAGTCGTGTACAGAAATTGTTTCATTCACTGTGTGAGTATTTTTTTATTATTTTATTATTGTACACAAACATCGTCCTTCTGTCATCCTTTTATAGTTTGTGTGTGTGTGTGTGGGGGTGGGTGTTAGGCTACACTACTCACATAATTAAGTGGAGTTTCATTAGTGCCAATCCATTAGTCCATGTTGAACAGATGATTAAAGATCCCTTGACATGAATTTCTTGCTTTTATATAGTAGAAAATAATACTGTATCTGAATACTTTCTGAAATTTGGCTAAATTTGGTGCATAATTAGTGCCACTTTAAGCTAGTCACACAATAAAATGACGTCTTCAACACCATTCACCAACCACAATCAGCAAACAGGAAGTCGTGTCAGTGTTTTTTTTCCTAGAAAAAATAAAATGAACCCACTGGTTCTTCAGTGTCTTGCGTGACAGAACAAAAAAATACATTTGTGCTCATTTTTATATCCAATCACAGAGCAACTGCCATGCTTTGCACATTTGAAAGCCATGACGGTCAGTGGAGTTACTTTTTTAGGGGAGGGTTGGCAAAATGCGGAGAAAGCATGAGAAGGGGAGGTAACCTTTCCCCTTATGATGACATAAGGGGACAAATTCCACATCCAACCTTCTGAGCTGCCACTCTCTGAACATATCACCATTTCTAGCCACTGCAGGACAGTAGACAGGCTAGTATTTATGTTAAATAATTTGACAAAGTGAAATTTTCATGATAGGGGCCCTTTAAGCAAAAAGCACAAATCCTTGTAAGGATGAAATGTTGAAATGGATTTGCTAATAGGACACATCTATTTAATCAGAAGGTTGCCGGTTCTAATCCCGATCCGCCAAGGTGCCACTGAGGTGCCACTGAGCAAAGCGCCACCCCCACACTCTGCTCCCCGGGCGCCTGTCATGGCTGCCCACTGTTCACTCAGGGTGATGGGTTAAATGCAGAGGCCAAATTTCACTGTGTGCACCGTGTGCTGTGCTGCTGTGTATCACATGTGACAATCACTTCACTTTTTAAATTGTTGTTTTAATAACACTGCTTTACTATTAAAATGTTGTAATTGACACCATGTGGTTCGCAGCTTACATTCAAAGACCTCAGCTCATCCAGGCTAAAGTGCCAATACTGAAATTTAAAGACAAATTCAGGTATGTTTGGTAGCAGCTTCTTAACATGATTAACAGGGTTGATGTGTTGAGCCTTGACATTAGGTTAACTTTGTTCAGTGCCTGGTTTCATCTCTCCAGTGGAGGTGCATGTGAGAAGAGCAACCGTAATTTCATATTGTGGTGCTTTCTTTAACTATAGTGGCGTTGAATTTGACCTGAACGTCAACAACATTGTTGGGATCAGAAACACTTTCCTGCTCCGGACCTACGCCTACAGTAAGGCAAACATTAGGGTTTTCTTTCAATAATCTCAAAACTCTGCCCATGTGTTGGGTTGTTATTTATTAAACATTTCTAATGTTTTTATAATTTTTTTTTCCTTTAGTTGAAAATCGGGTTCGACCAATTGTCCTCGTTATCAAGAAGTGGGCAAAATTCAATGGCATCAATGACGCAAGTCATGGCACGTTGAGTAGCTACACACTGGTCTTGATGGTCTTGCATTACCTCCAGAGTAAGTATGGCCATGACATGTAGGATGCTGTAGGAACCTCAACTTTGTTCTAATCAGCGTGTGTTCTCCTTCAGCTCTTCCTGCTCCAGTCATTCCTTGCCTTCAAATGGATTATCCTGTAAGATATTAGAGCACATCGTTTAGGTATTTCCTTTAAGTTACAAAAAAATTAATAATGATTAATGGATGCGTTCATTTCAGGAGTGTTTTGATCCCTTAATGGACATCCACTGTGTGCCAAATGGATCAAGGAACATTCCTGGCTTCATTTCCATGAACCAGTCCTCGTTGGGAGAATTAGTCTTAGGCTTTCTTAAATACTATGCTACCACTTTTAAGTAAGTTTCTTTATCTCTCCTATTTCTCATATTGTTCTCATGCTGAAGGCCCTTTAGGGTGTAGGAAGATCCTCTTATACCCTCCTTCCAACAACTCTATTTGCTATTTGCAAATTCTGGGTAGGTGCTAGTGCTAAATCAACTAAAGAACTTTCTAAGAACCTATTTGTGACGGGTTAGAGAGCCAGCGCACACCACTACATAGCTGTGCACATCAGCAATGGCCTACTTCACTGTTCTGACATGGCTTATAATCCTGCCTCTGAAACTAGTGCAGTGTTGGTAAAAGCATGTAGGAGGTCAGAGCGCAATCACCAGGCAACTGAGCCTCGGGGGGTGGAGCCCCCCGCTGCGATCCGGCGCTGTGCAGGCTCGCGTTTCAGCGAAGCGGCCGAGTGGCAGGAGCAGGTGTGACTCTGACATTCGCGTTTTGGCCGGGGCCGGGGGACTTTGAAGAATGGCTGCGAGGCTGGACTCCTGTTGCAGTCTCATCTGGTGAACTGTTGTGGTGGTCTCCACGTCTTCGAAATCCACACCTGTTCAGATACGGTAGAAATGTAGCATGGAATCCAAATGCTAATACATATATTTTTTTTTCCTCCAAAGGTGGGACAAATACGTCATATCAGTTCGTCAGGCAACAGTTTTCCCAAAGCCCTACATGAAAGAGTGGAGAAACAAGTTCATCTGCGTTGAAGGTAGTAAAGTGTTCTTCAGTTAAATGTTGAAGCAACCGAATAGTCCGGAGGACATTTTACATTTTTCTAGTCACAAGAAAAAGTGACTGAGTTCACAAGTTTTGGGACATTTGCTCACTGGTGCTAGGTCAAGGTTAAGGGTTACTTACATTATGTCTATATAAGGGGATTCTTTTCTGAGAATTTGTACATAGTGCTGTTATTAAAAAAAAAACCTGCATACAATATTTACATAAAGTATGTTAACTATATGCACAGTACAAATTTGCTGATAGTGAATTATATTTATCTGTTCTGATATGATTCTCATTTGATCATCTATTTATATGTATATGAATTACAGGTATTTTTTTTTTCTGCCCAGCATTTATTTGACCTGTATCTGGTACTCTGTTAACCAGCCCGTTTATCCCAGCCAGGATTCTAATAATAAAAGTGATTGTCACATGTGATACACAGCAGCACAGCACATGGTGCACACAGTGAAATTTGTCCTCTGCATTTAACCCATCACCCTGAGTGAGCAGTGGGCAGCCATGACCAGCGCCCGGGGAGCAGTGTGTGGGGACGGTGCTTTGCTCAGTGGCACCTCAGTGGCACCTTGGCGGATCGGGATTCGAACCGGCAACCTTCTGATTACGGGGTCGCTTCCTTAACCGCTAGGCCACCACTGCCCCTAATCTTATATATACAATTCCTGTATACAATAGTACAACAACTTGCACTATTTAAAAATATACAAATCTATTGGTAGTGCAGACAAAGCTGTGGCCTTCCTCGTTTGGGACCCGCAACTGTGTGCCATCAAAAGCATTTCATTAAAGTTTCAGTGTTTCATTGACACAATCATTGCTAGCGTTTATTAGTTTGAAGTTGTGTTGTTCTTTTATTTCAGAACCGTTTGATGGAACAAACACAGCCAGAGCAGTTCATCAAAAAGTGAAGTTTGAAGCAATCAAAGCACAGTTCTTTGAGGTATCGATTCTTGTAGGGCTCTAGACTGCATATCATTTAACCACGCAGTTCTACAGATTTTTTTTTTGTTAATTGCTGTGCATATAGCCAATATTTACTTGTAAGTGATTAACTAACAATCTGGCTAACATAAAGTTCTTTATTTGAAGCACAATTCTACAAGAAAGGTAACTTTCTGAAAATGTGTTGGTGCTTAAAGTGCTTCACTGAGCTGAAAATGCAAGTGTTTTAAGGGCTTGAACTTGATTATCATCTCAGCCTGATGGTCTGTTTGCTTCTGGCAAAGTCTGAGGTGTGGAAAAGAAATTTGACCATGAAAAATAACGTTGAGGAATTTCTGTGCATGTTGGCACAGTCATGTAGGGCTGCACTCTAGAGCCCGAACTAAAGCACATGGATGCTATACATTACTACTTAATATACGGGTAATAAATACCAAGAAGTCTTTTCATGTGACCCATCCCACACAGATTACAGTGAATTCTCATTACTGTTCATGTTTTCTGCGCAGTCTTGGCGGTTACTGCAGCTGAGGAAGGATCTGAACTTCCTCTTACCACTGGGACAGACCAGGCCAAAAAGATAATTCAAGGACTGAGAAGACTGGCTGCTATTGGGCGGGAAATAAATGGAGGAGGAGGTGGTGTGAAGATTTTTCAGGGGGTCCCTGAATGGCTCAAGTGACTTCCTGGTGCAAACCGAAAAAGAAATGCTTCTGTCGTCTGTGGTCAGAATGCTACATTGTGCAGTTCAGGTGCGTTGTACATAGTGTACATAGGACGGGGTGTTGTGTCCTGGCAAACACAGCGACCTAATAAATTGTTCAAGAGTTATATTTTCAGAACACCCACCCACTTCACCTTTTTTTTCCCACCACGTTTTGTTCACTTTTTCTTGCTGTCTTTCATGTAAATGAGCTTCATACGCTGTCAGGTTGTTGCAGTTTGACACTTTTTGAAGGGGGCATATTCTTACCTTTGCCTGTCATGTTTGTGTGGTCTTTGGTACCTTTTTGTATAGAATCTTTTAAATGTTTATTTAAATAATTATTAAAATTTGTGACATTACAAGCATTTTCGTGTTTTTTCTTCTTTTCTCTCTCTCACTTTGTTTCAAAAAAAGATATTTTCCAAGGGCTCCCTGAGAACGATTAGATTATATACTAACATATGTTGAAGCATATTATATATTTTAAGATTTAGTATCAGTAAGGTGACCATCCACAAACTTGCAAACGTTTACTCCTCGTGTGAATTATTGCCGCCACAAAAATACATATGGATATACTGAAATACAGATTTTTTCTTAAATTCTACTGCCTATTTATTCCCCTCAGTGTCAAAGTACCCTACTAAGTCAAATCAACCCACTAATCTCTTCAAGCATCTGATCTGGGGGCGACAGGAATGACACAGGCTACACAGATATTTGTCCAGTCTCTTGCCATCTCCAAACGTTACTACTGTAACTCACTTCTGGCTGGTCTGTTTCAAAGTTGACCTCTCCAGCTCGCCCAGAAGGCTGCCACACCACGCCACTGCTGCGTCCCCCTTCACTGGCTTCCAGTATCTGCCCGCATCTGATTCAAAATACTGAGGCCACAAAGCCAAGGAAGGGTCACACCCTCCTATCTCCGATCTCTCATCGCCCCCTTGCGCTGGACCTCGATCTCTCCGATCTGCGCTGGTACTTGGGAAGCATTCATCTAGACTCTTCTCTGTCTTGGCTCCCAGGTGGTGGAATGAACTTTCACTAGAGGCAGTGATGTGGTCGGCCTAGGGGGCCAGGAAGCGGACCCGTAATCAGAAAAGTGAAATTTAAGTGATTGTCGTTGTGATACACAGCACATTTACATTTACATTTACATTTACGGCATTTGGCAGACGCCCTTATCCAGAGCGACTTACAACGTGCTTTCAAGTTAGCACAGCACAAGGTGCAGACAACAAAATGTGTCCTCTGCTTTTAACAATCATTGGGCAGCCATGAGAGGTGCCCGGGGAGCAGTGTGTGGGGACGGTGCCTCAGTGGTACCTTGGCGGTTCAGGACTCGAACGGTCAACCTTCTGATTATGGGTCCGTTTCCTTCCCCACTAGGCCACCACTGCCGGTTCGAACCCTGAACTGCCGAGGTGCCACTGAGCAAAGCACCGTCCCCACACACTGCTGCCCGGGCGCCTGTCATGGCTGCCCACTCGGCGGACGGGTTAAATGCAGAGGACACATTTCACTGGGTGCTGTGCTGTGGCAACTAATCGCATGTTCCAGCCGAACCAAATAAGGGATTTCAACGAGAGACATCTTAAAGCAATTATGAAATGACTATTACTGCGAATGTAAATGTAATGTTCTCTATAGACCAGGTCCTGGGTCAGGTTGGGGTGAGTGTAGGGCCAGCCAGGCCCCCCTCTGCCTCGGGTCCGGCGGAGACACGACGGGGTAATTCGTGCTGAACTCGTCTATTCCTGGTCGGATCCGGGAGAGACGTGCCATGTGTCACCGGGGTATAATTAGGACCGACGGGGCGGCCGGGGTCCGCCTGGCGGTGTCGCCTTACGTTCGCTTTTTTAATTCCTCCCGCACTGCGCGGTTCGCGACGGGCGAGGACCCTTCCTCTCCGAACCTCGGGTCTCGGGGGGAACGTCCGTGTCCAGCAGCCCGACGACGATGGACGAGGGCGCCGAGAGGGCCGAGGCGGCGGCCGGAGGGGACAGCGAGGCGGAGGAACTGCACAGCAGGTGGGGTCCGAGCCGAACGGTTCAAAAACGCATTTAGAACGTTCTCTCGGCGCTGTAAGAGATCTAGGGATCCCCAAACTTACTTCCCTTTTTTGTTTCTGTCACCCAGAACACGGTCTTAAATGACGTTTTTAAGAGCTGTGTTTGTTAATATGCATGAAATGTGGCCATTGGGATAAATAGCTATTCAGTAATAATTGTAGCCGCGGTCGAAAACTGGAATGGATGTAATTACATCTGTTTTGCCCCTTTTGCAGTCTGAAGGAAGTGATGCAAGACCAGTCTGTAAAGCCCAAGTTTCAGTGTCTGATGGTGGACCCGTCCTTCTCCATGGTCACGGTCCAGAGTGAGGACAGCGGGATCGTGTGGGAAACCGCCTCCAGCAGGTGCTCCACGCCGTGGGCATCGGAGGCGAGCTCCACGTCCGAGTCGTGCAGCGTGGAAGGTTCTGGGGCGCAGGGCAAGATCGTCATCATCATGGACGAGGAGAAGATTGTGCGGAGGCGAAAAAAGACAAGTGGCCGAAGCAGTAGGTTTAAGAGGTCTGGATCGAGATCAGCCGCGATTGGAACCGAGAGACCCATGATGGCGGAGGTGTCTGTGCCCAATGTGCGCCAGGAAAACACAGACGAGTCTGCAGAAAGTAAAGCTGATAAGGAGCAGGAGTTATTTAGTCTAATATCAGAAGGATATGAGATCCTCAACGTGGTGGTCCCTTCAAAACTTCCCACAGTAGACGAGGAAGAGGCAGCTGACTTGGAGGAAAATTTGTCCTATTTGCAGGATTCTCCACAGATCAAGTCGAAATGTAAAGAAGAAGTAACACCTGCCCTGGAGGCCTTTGCTGGTCCGGTAGAGGTAGATATGGTCATTGAGGATGGAGAGAAAGTAGTCGACGTCTCACAGACCGCAGACAGCAAACCTCAGACAAAAGAAGGGACGATGGACATGGATTACTTCGAGAAGTTCACTTTGGTAGATGACAGTGCGCCCGGTGGCGAGCCGGCTGCAAGTGAGATGCCTAACAAAGAAGAAGTTGAACCGGATATTGAACAGCTGAAGCCTGAGGAAGAATCTAAACCCGCAGGGAGCCCACCAAAGTCAGACAGCGCCCTAGTGGTTGTGAGCGATGTCGAGATAGCAAGCGAACATCTGGATGAAGTCTTCTACGGGAACAGTCAGATGGAGGAAGAGGAAAACGAAAACGGCGCGGTGATGATAGCCGAGCGGTCGAAATCTCTGAAGGAGAGCGGATCGGTGCTGTTTGGAAGTCAGGAATCGATTCTCACTCCGGTTTTCCTTCCAACGGGCCCGCCAAAAATAATCGATCCCTGTCTTCTGGACGAGCCAACTGCAATGTCCTTCCTTTACTCTGACCTTTATGAGGATGCCCTGGGTGACAGGAGGAGGGAGGAGGACTGCTCAGATGTGGAGAGTGTCGTTTCTGAGAAGTCATTTAAAAGACAGCTTTCAGATGATGAGGAAGAAGGCTACCTGCAGAAGTTTATCTTGAAGGACGAGACTCCCACAGTACAACCAGTTGAGCCTGAAAGTGGTGCGGCTGAAGATAATCGCCTGATCTGGCCACAAACGAAATTTGAGCTAACGGGATGTTTATTACGGGCGCAGGAAGAGGATGCACAGAAGGAAGAGGAAGTTGAATGCACCGGCAATGGCTGTTCACATGACACAGCACCTGTGCAAATTACACAGCCCGAAGAACCACAAGAACCCATTAAAGAACAGAAGAAGGAGTTAAGTACCGATGAAGTGAAGTGCTGTCGCACTCTCATCGAAACTAAGATGCAAGGAACTGCTGGGAATCGGATGCAGCAGGAAAACGAAACAAAAACAGAGAAGCGGAGACAATTGACCAGTGATCAACTTGGATCAGAAGGAAAAGCTGAGGTTCAAGATGAAATGGAAAAACCGTGTAGCATCCAAGAAAAGGATTCCACTGCATGTAACAACTCAAACGAATGTTGCTCTGGAATTGCATCAATAGGTAAAGCCGAGGCGCTCGCTACAGACATTCCCGCAACTGTACTAAAGACCGATGACTTAATAGAGGCTGAGATTCCAGCTGAAAGCCTAGAAGATTCAAAGAAAATCTTTGAGCACCAAAGTGACACAGCCACAAATGTTCTTGATGCAGATTTTAAACATGTGATAGAAACTGAGAATATGCAGATGAAGCAGAAAGTCATTGGGATTATTAATGATTCAGAAAAAAACACGGACAAAAGTGAACCGTGTGAGAATGAGATCGCTCAAGAACCCGGTAAAAAAGGATGTGAGGCTAAATCTTCAAAAATGGATTCTTCAGGTCGTATCTCATTGGAAAATAAATGGGAAGTTCTGGGTGTAGAAAAGGTGGTTGGTGAAGCAGAAGTCACAAGAGTGGAAACAAAGGAACCTGAAATAGCTGCCATTGTTAACGTTGACACCAAAGCCGAGGAAGCTAAGGAAGAAATTCAAGAAAAAGTAAGAGATAGTCCTGATAAACTGATACCCGAATCAGAAGTTGATAAAGGAAGTGCATTGCAGGGTAAGTTGGAAAGCGCTGATGAAGTTGGTGAGTTTGAATTTATTACCCAGGAAGACATCTGTAACATAGCATTGCACGAAACACCTGAGACTTTACACCTCAAACGTGAAGATGAAAAAGGAGAACAAGCAGAAATTGTTATTCCAGAAGCTCATCAACCGAATGAAGAAATGATTGTCAAAGGCAAACTTCCTGGAAATGTGGAGTTTCTCAAGGAACCAGAGGAAATCAGAGATGCTCTAGTCCATAAGACTGCAATGGCTTGTAGTGTTGAAGAACAAGTGCAAGATGATGCACCTCAGCAAGAACCAGTGATGGAAGTGATTAGCAAGCCAAGCTTGAACGTACATGCTGAGCATGATAGTAAATCTACTGTTAACGGCCTTTCGATTCAGAAGGAGACAATGGAGAAAGCAGCTCAGGATGCAACTGAAACAAGACACACACAGGACAAAACTGTAATGGCAGATAAAGAAAAAGCAAAGGAGATTGAAGAACAAATCCCAAAAGATGGCAACAACACCTTCATTGCTGGCCAAGAGAAAAAAACTGAATTAGTACAGCAAGACGGCAAGATTTTCTGTGATGAACAAACTAAGGTTATGAAACCCTCTTCTCTAAAGCACATGGATGCTAAAGAAGGAAGGGGATGTGAAGAGGAAAGCCAAGGTACTGTCTCTCCACTTATGAGCTTCTCAGTTCAGGAAAGCCTGGTTTCCAGCGCTGTGGACAATTTGAAAGACGATAGAAGATTTGAGAGCCAGGGAGCTCAAAATGAAGCGCTGATGCAAGATATCACCAAGACAGATTTAGATGTGAATGTAGAATGCATTCATGATGCTACTGTCAATGGGCTTTTTGTTCAGAAGGAACATATTGAGAATGTGTCACAGGATGTGACTGCGGCCGATGTCACTCAAGACAAAACTGATGAAGAAAGAAATGAAGGAGAGGAGATACTGATGGAGTTAGATAAGTCTCCTGAAACAGCCGTGACTGGCCAAAAGAACAAAAATAAACTGGTGCAGCAAGAGGAGCCTTTAGACATTGAAGAAAGACCTTCATCTCTGGAGCACCTGGAAGCTGAAGAAGGAAAAGATGAAGAGCAAGGGATAAAGGAAGAAGAACAGGAGGACCATGGTCTTTTCCCTCCGCTCAGAAGCTTCTCAGGTCAGGAGGACCTGTCTGTACTACCTGAGGCCTACAGAGATACTGGCGAGTCGGCAGAGGATCTCGATTTTGAGATTGTAACTAAGCAAGATGCAACAGATTTTCCCGGCCTAGAGACTGTGGAGGTAAAGGATGAGGAAGATCAGGCCCGGGACGACATTTCTGATGATGCCCTGGAAGACAGCTATGAGTTTATTGAGGCCCCGGGGGAAGATGAAGTACCAGGAATGGACACTTTTTGTCTTGTCTGTTGCTGTCCAATATTAGGGGAAGATAAGCTCTTTGGTGAACATCGAGATCATGAAGTGTCCACCTTGGATAAAGCCTATGATGACATTAAGGTAACTATGGGGCAATTCCTAAAACCGTGCATTCCGAGGTGAATTATTGCCATTCAGTCATTTGATCTGCTACAACAGACGTAGCTTCATCACAGTTATTATGTATTCCATGTGTAATAAGAACCCATACACTGTTAGATGAGGTGCAGAGCCTGTGGTTTGAAATAAGGTCTGAGAGCCAGGGAGTTCAAAACGAAGCGTTGGTGCAAGAGATCAGATTTAGATGTGTATGTAGAATGCATTAGTGATTCCACTGTCAATGGGCCTTTTCTTCAGAAGGAAAATTTCTTCATTATTTGCTTCTCTGTAAATGATACAGAGAAGCAAATAATGCATGTTTTTAGAAGGTCATCTTTGACGCCACCTTCTAGTTTAGTGATGTTTGATCTATGTTTCCCTACTCTAACATGAACATTCTGTACACTTTGGTAGACGGAGCAGCTGACCCCAAATATGCACCTAAAGCTCAAACCAAACCAAAGGTTCTTACAAAATATCTGGCTACCACAGCAACGGTTTGCGATAGTTTACTGAAAGTGAAGTGACTGTCATTGTGATACACAGCACAGCACATGGTGACACAGTGAAATGTGTCCTCTGCTTTTAACCATCACCTTTGGTGAGCAGTGGGCAGCCATGACAGGCTCCCGGGATTCGAACTGGCAACCTTCTGATTACGGGGGCGCTTCCTTAACCACCACTGCTCTGTCACATGTTAGCTGTCGTTCAACTGCCATGTGTATCACAGCATTTGTAATACAAGTAGCGGCATCATATTGCTTTACACTGTAACCACTGAATGTGATTAGGATTGGCATTGCATGCCAACCATGTTTGCCATATTACAAGCTCACGTTGGCATGGTGGGTAATCATCCCCATGGTTGTGAGGTTGAGTATGTGTGCAGAGTTGGTGCAGGTTTCGTCCGGGTTCTCTGGTTTCCTTCCCCCACCCACCCAAAGGCACACTAGGTGGACTGGCAGTTTTAAATTGACTGTAGGAGTGAGTGAATGGTGTGTGTGTGTCTGTGGTGGGCAGGTACCCCACCCTGGGTGAGTTTCCCAGGATGATTTCCGGTGGCCGCAACCAGTAATAGGACTAAGCAGTTAAGGAAATGAGTGAGTGATTGAGCAGCATACCAGTTGCTTAGAAACTTACCCAAGTGCTGTTTTCTACTTGACATACAGTGGGTACGGAAAGTATTCACAGCACCCCATATTGACAGAAAAACACAGAATTGTTTTTTCAGTTTATTAACAAAGAAAAAACTGAACTCTCCCTTTGCTCATTATTTAGTAGAAGCAACCTTTTGATCTAATACAGCCATGAGTCTTTTGGGGAAAGATGCAACAAGTTTTGTAAGATGCAACACCTGGATTTGGGGATCCTCTGCCATTCCTCCTCTCCAGTTGTGGCAGGGTGAATGGTAAATGTTGTGGACAGCCAATTTAAGGTCTCTCCAGAGATGCTCTATTGGGTTTAAGTCAGGGCTCTGGCTGGGCCTTTCAAGAACAGTCACAGAGTTGTTGTGAAGCCACTCCTTCATTATTTTAGCTGTGTGCTAAGGTCATTGTCTTGTTGGAAGGTAAACCTTTGGCCCAGTCTGAGGTCCAGAGAAGGTTTTTGTCCAGGATATCCCTGTACTTGGCCGCATTAATCTTTCCCTTGATTCCAACTAGTTGTCCTGTACCTGTAGCTGTAAAACACCCCCACAGTATGATGCTGCAACCACCATGCTTCACTGTTGGGACTGTATTGGACAGGTCATGAGCAGTGCCTGGTTTTCTCCACACATACTGCTTAGCATTAAGGCCAAAAAGTTCTATCTTGGTCTCATCAAACCAAACAATCTTATTTCTTACCATCTTGGAGTCCTTCAGTTATTTTTAGCAAACTCCATGTAGGCTTTCATGTGTCTTGCATTGAAGTGGAGGTTTCAGTCGGGCCACTCTTCAATAAAGCCCATGACTGATGGAGGGCTGCAGTGATTGTTGACTTTCTATCAGGTCCGTGAGTATAATCAAACACAGCTGGACTCAAATGAAGTTGTAGAACAAACAGTGACTTTCTGATTGATGGGGTTGAGGTCAGGGCACTGTTCAAGACCTTGTTTTGGGTAATGGGGGACAGTCATGCAGAAAAAGTTTAGTTCATGTAGTTACATTTAGTGACGCGTTAGAAGGTACATTTGAGGGATGTGTCTCATTTTACGCCAATTTGTTTTGACAGAATCAGCTGAGTGACTGGATATCGGCGTTGCAAGAAAGATCTGAAAATATTGAGGACTTGGTGTCTGAGCTTGAACTGGGATACAACTCAGTGGAGGTACAGGTCAATTTTTTTTCAATTGGAAATTCCCTAGTCACTGTTCTATGTAAAATTGCTGCCACTGTAAGATGAGAGTTACACCCACTGGCACATGAAAAGTCACTTTATTTTATGAATTTTATTTATGAATGCTAAACCTGTAAATGGTGCAAAGTGGAAATTGGACTGGATAGGAGTGTCACCTAAATGTAAAAATGTATATACAATTGTCACATGCAGGAAATGTGCAAGACCATGGAGCAGGAGATGGAGCATCAGAATGAAGAAATGCTGAAAATGGTTATGGATCAGTACAATGAAATGTCTCAGTCCATGGAAGAAGAGAAGAAGGCCAAGCTGGAGCAGCTCTATGACCAGATTGTCTCATTTCAAGAGAGCATTGATGCTGCCAAAGAGGTCCTGGAGAAAAGTGCCAAAGACATTCACGAGGAGGATCCTCTCACGTTCTTGTCTGTGAGTAAGATGCTAAAGAGCAAAATTACAGCTGTTTTTGCACAATACCTATCAGTCAAGCCAAATAAGTAATTATTATTTTATGATAAGTTATTTTTTATTTATTATGAATTTAAAGACTACTCTTGTATCCTTTTTGCTCATATCATGTACATTCTCATGAATTCATATTAACAAGTAGAGCAAATACTAAAACCCATGATTAATTCTCATTCTTTCATCAAGCATGTACATTTAAAATATTATGGTATGTTTCAAAAATATTCCATGCACTTTGTTTCTTTTTTGGTAATTCATGCTATTTCATTATGTTGGCATTCTATTGCTGCTAACCGTATGTGGGATAATTCATTTCCATATTTATGTCAGGGTGCATTTAACGAGAGCATTTCCTTTTTTATTCCCAGTCATCCAAAGACATAAACCAGAGGTAACAAAATGTCTGATTTAATGTTAAATGTGCACAATGAGATTATGCCATTTGCTTGCATAAGAAAAAAAATCTAAAAACACATTACACATAAAACACAGTTTTACAGGTTGGTTTGGATTAACTGCATCTGGAATGACAGAACTGGAGTGTCACTTACCCACATCTGAATTACCCACATCTATAATGCAAGATAGCTGCTAGCATTGTATTTTTAACTAATTTGAATAAAAATGTGTAGAAGTGAAGTGTGTGGTCCTGCATGAACCCATGATGATGATTGATTGGTGAATGTCTGAATCCATACTACAGTAGTAAGTTCAGGTTATATGCGATAATATTTATAGATTTTTGGCAATCTTACAGTCTTACAACAGCTTTAGAAACAGCCAAGCCTTTGGAGCTCGGACCTCGTGGACTTCCTGTGTTTGATGATTATGCCAAGGGCTCCTCAACCAATGGCCAAAAACATCGTAAAGGCATTCCAGGTTAGCTCATGTACTTTTTTTAAAGCTTCTTAAGATTCTTTTTTTTTTTTTTTTTACAAATGATTGTTTGTCTTTATATTCCAAATGTAGTTCCCCAGAAGCCCCATCTTCAAGCACAAGAACCTAATTCTGCCACCAGCACCTCGGTCACAGTATACTGGACAGTCAATGAGGGGGACATTATTGATTGTTTTCAAGTTTATTGTATGGAAGAACCACAAGGAGGTACAAGCACAGGATTATAGGGTTTTAATCTATACATTGTGCACATATACACTGTATACAACAGAGAACGTGAATATTCCATGGTCAGGGTCATTTATTATTATTTTATTATTTATATCTAACTCTTGTGTGATATTAAGAATTTAAACAGTAATGTTTAAGCAAGTTGCAATCACCTCACTTATATTGAATAACACTTCAATAACCTTTTTCCATGCCAGCTATTTCTGAGGAGTACAGAGTGACTGTGAAAGAGAGCTACTGCACACTGGAGGAGTTGGAACCAGACAAATGTTATAAAGTTTGGGTGATGGCGGTCAACTACACCGGCTGCAGCCTGCCCAGTGAAAGGCTATCGTTCAGGACTGGTCAGTTCTTTTCCATTCAGGATATAAATAAAATAACCACCTGTTTTAAGCCTGCCTTAAATGTTCATTATCTTCTTGGTTTTAGAAATGCCTCAGAGGGTCTGTATGTACAGTTTTTCTAGTGGATAATAATCTCCCCGTCTCTCTCCCAGCTCCATCGGCAGCTACGATTCAGCCCGAGAGCTGCTCAGTTTTGTGGGACTCAGCCACCCTGCGCTGGAGCTCAGAGCTGCCCGGCGAGAGCTTCACCCTGGAGTACTGCCGCCAGTATGCCTGCGAGGGCGAGGGGCTCAGGTTGGTTCTCATGCACTCCCACAATGCATTTTTGGACATGCATAGCTCTTCAAAATTTAATTTTGGAATTTAATCTGGTGTCTCTCATTAGGTCCATTTCTGGGATTAGAGGACATGAGCAAAAGGTTCTCCTGCAGCCCAATGAAAATTATCTGTTCTACATAAAATCCGTGAACTCAGCTGGAGCAAGTGAGCAGAGTGAAGCTGCACTCATTTCCACAAGAGGTAAGATTCCACACTGCTGGCTTTATTTGCCAATTTTATTTGTGCTACTTTTCAGTAGGTATCATTATTTACTAAGGGTACTGCAAATGCTGACATTATTGGTGTGCCCAGTGTAGATTTATTGAAGTTAAGGTCTTTCATAAAACAGATAGTGTTTTTATAGCAGAAGAAAGATGTATCAGACTAAACTTTTATTCTTTAAAAAAAATTTAATCAGAAAGATCAAACTATTGTGATATAATCATTGGCATGGGTAACATAGTATTTCATCATATCCGTATCGCACCATTCTCAGGGATTCCCACACATAATTCTGTGTATTTTATTCACGATTTCATACATCGGTTACATGGTAACAAACATTTGCAAAACATTTACATTAATAGGAACTCAGAAGGATTGCATGATTTCTGATTATGGAAAAATTGATTGCTGATTATTGATTTGTCATGCTGATATTGAAAAATACGAAGGCACAAGATTTCACTTCCTGAAGGAAACAGCCAGTCCAGCACTGACACTGTCAGAGGATGAGAGCATGGTGGTCTACAGCGTTGACACCAAAGAGGCAGCTTCAGTTCTTGAGTACGTAACAAACACCATCAGAAATGGATGTTGTGCCACCTTGTAGTGTTGCATTTGTACATTTTTGCAGTCCCTGTGCATGTGGCTGTCATATACAGTGCATCTGGAAAGTATTCACAGAACACCACATTTTATTCACAGCCTTATTCCAAAGTTGATCAAATTTTTTTTTTGCTCAGAATTCTACACACAACACCCCATAATGACAATGTGTGTTTCAAAAAAATGTTTACTTTAGGTTTTTTGCAAATTCATTAAAAAAAACAAACGTGAAAGCACATGTATATAAGTATTCACTGTCTTCGCCGTGAAGCTCAAAAGTGAGCTAAGAGGCACCCTGTTTCCCCTGATCGTCCTTGAGATGTTTCTACAGCTTTACTGGAGTCTACCTGTGGAGAAACAGTTGATTGAACATGATTTGGAAAGACACACACCCGTCTATATAAGGTCCCACAGTCGACAGTTCATGTCAGAGCACAACCCATGCATGCGAATGCTTTCTGGATGCACTGCAGCTGCGTGACGCTTTAAATATGTGAAACATGTTCAGGTGTCCGGTTATACTTGGGGAGATCTTGGCCCCCAAAGGCTACTACTATTGGGAGACGGTCGTGTCGGACTGCCAGGCCTACCGGATCGGTGTTGCTTACAGCTCGAGCACGGGTAACTTTCCTCCAGGAGAGGACAGCACCTCCTGGTGCCTTCACTGTGTCCCTACGTCTGCCAGGTACAAACGTCCATAATTCTTCCCACTTAGAATTCTACTCGCTTCTACTCACGTAGAATTTCACACTTTTCCTAACTTTCTACAGCTGCAGGTTTGAGCTGCTGCATGATAGTGTGCAGACAGATGTTTTCGTAGTGGATGTGCCTGAAAGGATTGGAACTTTGCTGGACTTTATTCATGGAAAGCTGGTCTTCTTCAATGCACAGAATTGCCACCTTCTGGGCTCCATGCACCACAGGTTCACTGGGGCCTGTCAGGCCGTGTTCGGCCTGGAGAGTCCAGGGAGCCTGAAGCTTCAGATGCTGCTGGAGGTGCCAGCATTCGCAAAGCACTATTAGTTTTGTCAATTTCCTCACCTTTAAAAAAATTGCTTTTAGCTGAGTGGCATGAACTTGTTGTGGAACCCTTTTGCTCAATTTACAGGGTTCTTGAAATGCACTTAAAAATAAATGTAAAATATCTGTGAAAGTCCAGACTCAGGTCATCATGGTTTGTGGCGCAGAGGCTGAAAATTGGACTCTGATGATGGCAAATGTACTTGAATGTACTAAAAGTGTGATTCTTTGTGTAAATAATGTACTGTACCACTGTCTTGATTTTAATGCATATCACCACGTTTTTTACACGTATGGCTAAGCTAATTGGTCACTTTTATGAACGCAATAGGCAACAATTTTCTTAATTGATTTGACTATATGCATTATTTACTTTTTACACTGTATATATATGTGTGTGTGTCTTTATTTATGAAGCACTAATTATTAAATTGGTTATTAGATAGATGCCATTAGTATTTGAATTGATTCAAAGGTGACGTTTATGCTGCAATATGCATGGCACTCTGTCCACTAGATGTCCCTGTAGATCGTTTTATTTTGCTGTGGTTTTTCTTTAAGGCATCCTGATGTAATAGATCAATTCTAACTGATACCATATTTAAATATGAAATGTTTTCCTGCTGTATTACTTTGTTGAATGCGATTTGATAGCCTGAAATATTTTTGTACCATCGTGACATTTTTTGTTTTCTTGAAATAATGTGATGGATATCTTATTAGGAAATGTACAGATTTGGATTTTCGATGAAATATGTGAACGTGTTGTCACGTGACACTGCTTGTCTAGGGGGTTAATGCCACCACGTGCCATCCATGTGTAGAGGGTTAGTGCAAGGGTCTCGTATTGGAAACAGAGCAGGCCCATAACTCAGCATGCTTGCAGACTGCAGGTTTTGGATGCTGCTCTGAAAGCAGCCTGCCAGTTCACAGGTGGAACATTTTGTTCCGCAGAGACGAAACACAGTGTCATATCCAGGAAGTCATGAGGCCAGCTTACCGAACAAACAACAAAAAAAGGGAGTATGGGCTGTTGCTTAATCTGTGGACTGGTGTGAGACTTGTGGGGCTTGTTATTTGATTTCGAAGAATTAATTTAACTGCAGAAATAAAGAGTGGAACCTTGATAGCAATGCACATTTTTAAGAACAGCTCTTGAAGAATGGATTTTAGCAAGCCTCACCACAAAAATATGTTGAAGCATTTTAATTTTCCAGTGGCAAGCCAATGCTATGAGTGCAATTAAATGATTGCTTCTCCACCAATGTCTTTTCAAACCTCTTCTTTTTTTCTAAAGATTGTACCCCATTTCTGGTAAATTCAGACAAAAGAGGGAAATCCTGCACACATTGGAGTGTAATGAAGTTCATATGAGCCTGCACATATGCAAATGGTTTTTTAATAACATGAATAAAATAATAAACCACCTTTACTTTTTATAAAGACATGAACTAGAATTTGCACTGGATTGGCAATTGCTAAACACATTTTAAATTTATAACAGCATTGAACAGCAGTAATGGCTTAAAAATAATGTTAAGTAATGAATGACAAGATAAAAGAAAGATGGCACATTGTGCATTACATTTCCCCCATTAGGAATGTAGTGTGAAGTAAAACTTGCATTCAGTTTCAGCAGGCTGAAGCCCAAGAAGAACCAGAAATTAAATTTCTTATATCTCAAAATAGTCTTTGCATTATAGTCAGTTTTGCTGATAGTTTCAGGACGTTGGTGTCCATACATTCATCAGACAACATAAAGAGAAACACATAACAACAGCATGAAACAGAATTAGATATAAGGTCCTGACAAAAAAAGGCAGCATTTTTTAAATGATTCATTGAAATGGAAGTGTACACTGCACATACTGCACATCATAATATATTGCTACAGATACATATGTTGAGGGACATTTAGGTGGTATGAACAAATTCAAGCTTTTAATACCTCACATAGTTGCTTCACATACGATGTAATGCAGCATTCTTGCATAAAATAAAAATTATAATATGCACTATTCATAACAGAATGTTGATGGATTTCATTTGAACGCTTAAAATCAAGTGTAAAAACAGATGGTTCTAGCAAATAAAAAGGGAAGAAGTGAAGTCTGAATCTTGGCAACGTATTTGGCAATGTATTGTTAACATCATGATTGTGATGCGCCATAATCGCTGTCAGAACACAGGCTTGTTTAGCAGCAAGAGGTCTTAATATAATACTACTCTATACTACTATAAGCTTGATATAAGGAGTTCTAATGAGTACTTGTACAGAGATGAGTTTGGGAAGGAAGCTCAGGCAGGGAATACCAGGGAGACGATCTGGAATTTTTTTTTTTCCAGTAACAACCTGCAGACTCTGGCAGTAATACATAGAAAAATAACAGAATGGTATAACATGGTAGAGTGAGCATTTAAATATTTTCATCTGTTCATGGCTGATTTCCATTCTCAGGATGGCACCAAAAAAACAGAAGTGTCACAGACACAGGCCCATCGTGGACACGACGCAAGCCCATTGGTCCCCTGATTGAGCACCTCGCCAGCCGTCTGTCTCCACATGAAAATAATGTCAATGCGGCGCACAGACGATGCACACCATCTGGATAAGCCTTAAAACTCGTCTGTCTCCCTCTTTATGTAGGGTTGTCTTTGGATTTTTATATTTCTCGCACATACGTTTTCTCTCCCTGCATATTTACATTTGTACAGGTAACATGACAAGTAACATCTAGAGACAGACGCCTGGGTTTTTTTTTTCCTTAAAACATTCTAAAGTGCATCAACTTTGTCAAAACCATAGATCATCTGCTTAAAAAAATTATAATATCCAAGTGCAACAAAAACAACACTCCAATAGAGATTGTTAGAACATACAATGGTTAGTGTCGGATCCCACAAATTACTTTAGAGAGGAATAATATATTATAATGTCTTGAACATTTCTGTAACTATATTCAAGGTAATATATTCACATGTAAAGATCATGAAAAGTAGAGCTCGGTAGATTAAATGGTTATGATTAATTATGACAGACATATGCCCTTTTCTTAGATTTTAGGAATGCAATTGGAGAAGTCAGTGCTGTTTGGCTGCATTATAGCTTGACTATATCTTAAATCCTCAGAATTACTATGCGAATACTTAATGGGATATCAATAAAGCAAAATATTTTAAGCAGTCCCACTAATCCACATTTGAAACACACCACGGAAAGATACTTAAAATGAAAATGAAGTGGCTGCCTCCCCACACCCGCCTGCCAGAATTACTCAACAGGCCAGCTTTCTGAACCCAAGCTCTTCCAATCAAACAGACATTATTATTACTCCTTAGAGGCTTGAGTACATTAGTCACAAAGGCTTTTTGGGGAATAAAAATGGATTTTGAGCATGAAAGTCAGGCTGGAGTAGAGTTTCTTTCACTTGAACCAGCTGACACTTTATGGTTCTTTCTATGAGGTCTGTGCTGAGGGCTGCTGCGAAGGTTGTCATCCATCTGTAAGAAACAAAAAAAAAATGTGTTTAGTCTGGAGGGGAAAAAGGCTACAGGCGAGATTTTATTTCACTCAGAACACCCTTTGTTCTCAGTTCTGAGCCTGTTCTGCAGAGGTTCTGGTCAAATCCTCTCAGTCAGATAGGAGAACGGGGCTTGCTGTTATATACTGTTATCGATTCCCATTATTGCAAAAACCATGTCATTGTGGGACAATAGTGCTGCTGATAAACTTTTGTACAGAGTAATGTTCTGCATTACGAAGTGAAGTGAAAGTGATTATTTGTCGTATATGATACACAGCACCGGGAAAATTTAACACATAGCCCTTAGTGAGCAGTGGGCAGCCATGAAAGGCCCCAAGGAGCAGTGTGTAGGGACGGTGCTTCACTCAGTTGTACCTCAGTGTCACCTTTGCGGTGCGTTATTCAAACGGCAACCACCACTGCCCCATTACAATGGTTAAACAAGCAATTTCCGGTCAAACATGGCCTACATTGTAAATTTGTGTATGCAAATATATACTCTAATGTCTTGTTAAACATGAAAGGACCTTCTCTATAAGGATGGACTCCTTGTTGACAAGTTGCGTCAGTTTCTGGAGATTTGCGTCAACTGTCTCTTGAGCGGGTGGCGGTGACCCTAATGAAAATCAGAAGGCATTTAATTAAAAGGGATTCAATGAACAGAAGTCACCACAGCGGAGAATTAAGGACAGTTGGCACTAAAGAATCTAGATCACAAAAATACAGTCAGCTTCTACATTATGCACAAGACAAAGCTTTGCCATTTTTTCCCCCACCACCATCTTTCATAAGTTCCCTAGTAAGACAACTTCATTTCACATGAAACACAGACGTGTGAATACAGCTTATCAGGAATTTATGCAGGACACCTTCTTCAAAGAAGGTCTTGAGGACGGTGTTGCAGAAATGGCAGAGGTTGGCCAGTTGTTTAAGGTGCTGCTGAAGCCGACTGCTGGGGAACGGGGCTTTATGGAGGGGTGCAACATATCCAAACACAAAGGCATCGAGACTGGTAGGCCTATAGAACACACACACACACACATTTTAAATACAAGGCCAGAGCAGAGCTCCATTCTTATTAGAACTATAAAAGTTGAGTGCCTGGGGTGGTAGAAGCAAAGTGGGTAAGACATTCGTCCTATGAACAAGAAGACCACAAATTCCCAGGTTCAAACCCCACTTACTACCATTATGTCCCTGAGCAAGACACACTGAGTGTCTCCAGGGAGACTGTCCATGCAACTACAGATTGTAAGTCGCTCTGGATAACAGCGTCTGGTAAATGCTGCAAATGTTAAATACATAACTGTACATGAAACTCACATGCTTCCAAAGAAGTAGTGGGAGCTCCCCAATCTGTGTGAAAGTAAATTCAGGCACTCCTTCGCATCACTGTAAATCTGAGAAGGCAAAAAATTCGTTGACATTAAATCATTTGCTTACGTCCATAATACTGTGCTGCCAGCCGTTCTGAGAAGTTTCACAATCTGTTATGACTGACTGTAAATATTCAAATCACCATATGGTGAATCTTTCACATGTACACATAGAGGACTAAAAGTGCATCAGGGGCCTTAAATGATGGCCTTTTGTGAACACCGGCCAGCGGTTGCCCTTTTATTGACCTTGGCAGTGAATTCAGGAGATCAGCAGACAGCCCTGCCTCTCGGTGGAGTCTCCACAGGCCCCCCTGCTCCACGGGAGATAAACATTTTTCCATCTGCTGGGTTAAGAAACCACATTCGCAGAAACAGACCGGGTCTGAGGCCTCCGCTTCCTAACAGCAGCCGCACTTCCAGGCCCACCGTAATAAAGCCGCACAGAAGCCCTGGCGTGAAACACGGCATCATCTGTCCCGCCCAAGGCTCGTTGGGATGGTAGATAAACAGAAGCAGCTCTTTACCTTTCCTTCAACCTCTTTTACACCACAGAGAGGAGACTCTGCCTTGGTCAGGAGAAGGCGGGAGAGGCCAGCACTGGCCAGGCAGCTCGGCACAAAGAAGTTGAGCGGAAATGGGGAGCGCGATGCAAACCACGGTCTCGTCAGGTCTGCATAGTTTTCCGCGTCGACCCAGAATGTGTGCAGCTGAAAGTCAAAACACAAACGCTGTAGATCTGAAGGGGAGAAAAGCCTTAAAAACCAAACATACTGCGGTGATACAGGGAGATTTTTCCAATCAGTGTGATCAGTCAGCTATCGTTGCTCTTTTACAAAGCTCAGTGTGGTACCTCATATGGGGGTTTGGTTCCACATTTCATTAATGTAGTGTTATGGCAGTGTTTTCAAAGTATTTTTTATACCATGCAGAGGAAGTATAGACAAGCGAGGACAAAAAAACGAGGTTGAACATCTAGTAAATTGATTATTTTACGGAGATCTACGGATACAGTGTGTGAGCAAATACATTCGAGTCAAATTTCTGGAAGCGGACACAGCTACGTACCAGGGCTGGTCTCAACTTCTCCTCCAGAAGTGCAATATATGCCATTGTGTCGGCTCCCTGTTTGGCAGACAGTTCGTAGTCCGCATTGAATCTCTGAAGTAAAAAAAACAAAACAAAAAAAAACACACATTCTAAAATATATAACACAACCAAACATACCAAAAATCTGAGCTGTGGTCTAGCTTCTTCCAGCAGGGGCTAAAACAAGGCCAATTCTTTCCAAACAGCATTTTGAAACAGGAATCCATACCTTTATTATTGTAACTCACTTTACGTAGGGGTTGGTGTATTCGCCATTACTCACTCAATTCAATCCCAGTCTTTTAACTGGGACACGGAAATATTTCATCTGTTTTATCAATGCTCCACAAATGCTCCAGAACTCAAAGCACTTGAAGCTACAGCCTTATTTTTTGCCGCTCAACACTATGTGAGATGTTGATTTCACTTGCTTTTTTATGGCTCGTGGATTATTTTATCTTCATCTACTGTTACTTATCCACTTTTACATTTCTTTTCACTGCCTAGTTTTAACATAGGCACAAATGTAAAAAAAAAAAAAA
Organism: Denticeps clupeoides; assembly: GCF_900700375.1. NCBI lineage: Eukaryota > Metazoa > Chordata > Actinopteri > Clupeiformes > Denticipitidae > Denticeps > Denticeps clupeoides. Next base: position 15,324,913 of record NC_041717.1, on the reverse strand, counting down.
AACCACTGTCATCATTTTAAAGTGCTTTCATATTTATTCATTCATCAATGAGAAAACTTGAATAATTGAACCACAGAGGATCTGCATCTTTGTCTTGGTTTGGGCATGTGGAGAACGTGTATTATGCTAGCTGACACCCCCCTTCCCCACGGACAAGGGCTATATAAGGGAAATAGTGGGCAAATGGACAAAAAGGTATTTAAATACTCCAGAAAGAGGACTTATGGTATGTGCGAGCCATCAATCATGCCTACAGGCTCCTCCCAAAATGGATGAGTGGAACGATGCAGATAACTAGGAAGCAGTTATTTCTTTTGCTTTGGTTTATTTCTGTAAAGCCAGAAGACAATTCCGACATGTCAACAGAAAATACCTGTTTTCTCATGAAATTGAGAATTTTAGTTGGTTCTGTCACTGTAGATCCATCAGAGCGAAGCTCTGGCACAGTAGCTAGAGACAGAAATAACATTATTAAATCACCATCCCAGCCACTGGAGGTGCATGTGGCAGTATATTTCATGGTGATGGTCCCAAGCCAGGTAAATGGGGAGGAAAACACCATAAACCAACATGCATTTACCTGTGATTGTCTTCCACGTCCAGTCAATGGGTTTCACGGTTAGATCTGCACCAGCAAACTTTGCATATGCCTGTAAAACAGCACTGCCTATTAAGTGAATGTGAAGTGATTGTGAAACACTGCACCACAGCACACGGTGAGAACAAATTGTGTCCTCTGCTTTTGACCATCACCCGGGGAGCAGTGTGTGGGGACGATACTTTGCTCAGCGGCACCTCATTGGTACTTTGGTGGCTCGGGATTCGAATCGGCAACCTTCAGATTACGGGGCCACTTCCTTAACCGCTAGGCCACCACTGCCCAAAGAAAGGTAGAGTGGAAGAAAATATCACAGCGATGGGGTGGAAGAAAATATCACAGCGATGGGGAGTTGCCCACTAATAATAATAATAATAATAATAATAAATAAATAATAACACTGCTCTGTTTCTATTACATTAGATTACGTTTACGTCCGTTTGCCTAGTATGTCCACATTCTATGAAATATTATGTGACTAGAGGGGGGGGGGCAGAAACTGGCCAATCAAAGCACAGCAAGAGCACGGTGCAGAACATGAACACAGCTGACAGAAAATGTCCATCCACTGACATGGACGGTCCTCTGAGCACATGTTCTGCGCTATGCAGGAGCGTGGAGACCTACGTCGCACAAACACTGACCTTTATTTCTAGTTATAAAAAAAAAACTGCTATGTTTGCTGCCTGTTACGGTGGAAGGTTTAGTCCGAACTCCTACCTATGCAGTGGTGAAGGCAAGAAACCCGCAAACGCCCTTGAAGAAAAGCATTCGCATCTGTTCGCTCCACAGACGTGGACGTTTCGTGTTCACACCGTATACGGTGCTGTCCAGTAGGGTAGAATGCAGATACTGGGTCCACGCGTTTATTTAACCACACGTTGTTCATCTACCCTAGAATGTTTATTTCATGCCTTTAGCATAACGAGGTTAGCAGCAGCTAGTGTTAGCATACAGACAAGGGCGTTAAACATCTAAACTGACAGACAGTACCGGTGCATGTACACTTGGAGATATTTACCAAAACGATAAGACATTCGGGGTCCACAGAGGGCAAATCCCAGTCCCCTCCCCAGCATCTCAGCTCCATGGGCGCCGCCATGTTGGATCCAGTGGCCACACAGTGGCGGCTACTGGTCTACAGTTTCAGAACAAATTTTAATAAACGGACTCTGGACGTCACTCTTTTTTTAACCAGTTGCGTGACCTCACTGTTCACCAGTTCTCTGATTAGCCATTTCATTAGTTCACCCGCCCTGACTACTCTGAATAAAAAGAGTGAGATGTTAGGGGGCGGGGCTTCGAACGTCATTCAAAATATTTCTACATTCAAAACAAACTCATGAACTTATTTGTACACCACATTTTAATTCTTTATTAAATAAAAACGACACGTTGGCTATAGTGAATTTGCCAGTTGTTGTTCGGCATCAAAATATAATTCAAAGAAATCCCCAAACTAATATGAATGATTAATTCATATGAGTCACAAAACCGCACACAATTTCAATGTGTTTGCTTCAATCAAAGCTGGTTATTTACTGCGACGCAAATGACTTAATTTCATGTTCCAAAACCGTTCAGCTATTTACAATATGAATGAGCAAGTTAAATATTTCTACATTGTTAAGATGGCTGTTCTTATGCATAATTTGGGTAATTTGACATACTGGAGTTCTGAATTTCATCAGCGATTGGTCACAATAACATGAAAACAAAACAAACTAAAAATTACTAACGTGAAATAAACATTTTGCATTTTATAATTACGCAAGAGATATACCCTAGTATATCTACCCTGGGATGGTAATAGCCTAGTGAGTAGGTTCAAACCCCACTTACTACCATTGTGTCCCTGATCAAGACACTTAACCCTGAGTGTCTCCAGGGGGGCTGTCCCTGCAACTACTGATTATAAGTCTCTGCATAAACTAAGCTTCATAGATGGAAAAGACACCAAAAGAAATATAGAATTCAAGTGAATCCATGCCAAGACCAAACAGAAGTAAAACATGAATGAGTTTTTACCCGTTTACTTTTACAAAATAATGTTGATTTGGCAGATGTAAAGCAGGATTAAAAAGCTGCTTGTATTTCCAGCATTAACACTGAGCCATTCTGAGCGTTCCTGATATAAAAATGGTCATAACGCATTAGCTCGAATTTGAGTCAAACAACTGATGATGCAACAAACTCAGGAGCTCTGAAAGAGAGGGATACTGTGTTTGGGTGTGTGTGTGTGTGTGTGTGTGTGTGTGTGTGTGTGTGTTTCTGTGTCAGTGTGTGTGTGTTTCTATGTCAGTGTGTGTGTTTCTGTGTGTGTGAGTGTTTCGGGGGGTGAGGCTTTGGTCACACCTTCCACGCCTGGAAGCCATGAGAATCACATAAACCTCCTGGGCACCAGCTTGTGTCCCAGTTTCTTCAAACCTCCCAGTCCCTCCACAGACAGACAGACCTCCTCGGCAAGAGGAAACGGCTACCTTTCCGCTGGAAAATAAGGATCACCCAGAGCAAGGAATCCAAAAAAACCATGATGGAATGGGGGAAAGTTTTACTCATTTCACAGGTGATCCTGCAGTTTCACTTGGCATGTGTGGAAGCTGAAGGAACTGGTGAGTCTGAACTTTGTCTCATTATCACTGCAATTTTGTTATTCCAGGTCCCTAGATGAATAAAAATCGTGAGACACAGGAAACTGGCTCTAAAATACAAATAGTCATCCTTTGCAGCATAACTAAAGCAAGTTCCTTTAAGTAAATCCACTCTAGGAAAACCATCGTACGTAATTGCAGTAAGTCAGTGTTACAGTAAAAAAAAAAGTAAATAGCCAGTTTGACGATGACTTAAAAGAACTAAAAGAGTTTACGATGAAGCACATTATAAAACTGTCATGAATCAAGTCAAAACTGCAACCGGAGGGAAACTATTTGATGTTTAATGGACTTGTGGTTCACAAGTGGAGTTCACTTTGAAGTAGCCTGGGAAATATTATGCTGTAGCCTGCAGCTGAATCTGTTTAATATGCTTGTGACCTGGACTGAAAGTAAATAACGAATCCATTTTTGTTGGGTCCCTGTTTTTGGCAATAAACGATATGATATGATATTTTTTTAAATTATTCCTGCAGTTTACGATCTCCTGGTATCACCGGACTGTTTGCCAGACCTGTTACAAGGCGGACTGAAGAACAAGCGTGTCAATGAGGCGTTCGTGCTGACCACCTTTCAGATGAAGACCAAAGCTCCAACCCATGTGTTTAAGATTCACAGTCCCCAGGACAACACAGAGCACCTTGCTTTCATAGTGCAGGGAAAACTCAACAAAGGTACGATTTTCACCAGACTGCACTGCAATTTGGCAGAATAACGAGGACGCTCGTACTTTTTTCCTCAAACAGCCACACTTCGATACCAAAAAAGTAATGGTAAGGTGGGTCAAGCGGTCTTCAGCGATACCCAACTGGCAGATGGGCGCCCCCACAACGTCATGCTCCAGATGAGTGGCCTGCGGACAGGCCCACCCCGAACCTCCATCTACGTGGACTGCAACTTGGTTCAGACGGTTGACGAACTCCCTGCGGCCTTCAAGCCCGGAGTCGGCCCTGGAGCCAACAAAGTAGCAGTGAAGAAGATGCCTCCCACTGCACAGGTACGCTGAGCCTGCACACTTCACAGCTACATGCAGGCGAACGATGCTGAGCAACCTGCTGCTACTCTGACGTCTCAGGACCAACTAATGGAACTTCAGCTGGTGATTGATGACACTGTTGAGAACGTGGCGACTTTGCAAGACTGCACCTTTCAACAGAGTGAATCACTTCAGCACTTGGGTGAGACTCTTATGATGGTTCACTGAATTAATTTGAATTTGAATCTACTTTAGGCAAATGCGATGTTTGATTAATTTAAACATTTGATTTATCTGAACATTCATTATTCATGTATATTATTATTGTCATTTCAGCTACAAGCAGGTTAGACAGTTCTCCAAAACCAGGTGTAACATATAACATAAGTAACGGACTCAGATGAAGTGCACATCAAACTGGGCTACATAACGTGCGCATATGACACAGGCAGAGCAAGATTGACATTTTAGACAACAGACAGCGCTGAACCAGTGAAATGAGTGTAACTGAAGTCAAAAATACAGCAAAGGTCCTGCTGTGCAAAACGGAAGATTGCAACAATATTGCAAAGTGTGTGTGTGTGTGTGTGTGTGTGTGTCAGCGTTCTGGTGTCTGATGGCCTGTCAAAGGAAGGTGTTGCCACAACCAAAAAAATAAATAAAAACCAGAACTGTTCTTAAAGTGCTGTATTTTGGACCACTATTTCTTTACAGGAATCACTGCCACCAAGGTGAACTCCCCCGAGATTCTAATGCTCACGAACATGATTGTGGAGCTCAAGGACATGCTTCAGCAGCAGGTACCGTGCCCTCCTTTCCGCTGATGACACCTGCTTTTACTAGCATGCAGTCAACAGACATGTCACTCGTTCTGCACAGATGGAGGAAACGGCGTTTCTGAGGAAAACACTCACCGAATGTTTACCCTGTGGTAAGGCCCAAAATCTGATCAAATCTGCGGTTTGTAAACCTTACTGCTTTACACCCAGTTCCTAATGAGGACGGTAACTTGGGGCGACAGGCTAACTGGGGCCCTTTTCCCCCCTCATATTGAGACGGGCACGACGGAACAACAGGTGACCAGAACAATGGGGGGAAGTGCGGCTCGGTCACGTGTTTCCAGGGCGGCAGGTGTGTCCAGACAGCCAGTGGACCGGAATGCTCGCCGTGCCCTGAAGGCTACACTGGAGATGGAGTGAACTGTGACGATGTGGATGAGGTAGGGCCTAATTGGCTCAATTAAGAGTTTTTACAGCTCTGGATAAAAGTAAGAGACCACTTCAATATCCATGGGCCTGGAAGGCACACATGATGCTCAACCAAATTTTACCAAGCAAGGGTAGGTTTGAGAACCATTGCTCCGGAATTATTCGTGCTATTTCATCCTGTTTTTACGCCCTAAACAAAAGTGTTATCCTTAGATTAAATAGTATTGGGAATGCTCAGTAGCACGCCCTGCACTCAGTGGAACAGGACTGAGTGGTTTAGGACAGTGAGTGAGAAAGTGAGTATTTTGTATTAATCTACTTAATAGGTGTTTAGTTGCTGGGGCTGAGCTGTCCGAGGAAACATTTGCCCACAAATGACCACTGTGTCCAAAGATCTGGAATATCATTTTCAAATATCTTTTTCTACCCAAAGTATCACGAAAGGTGCTGGTTGTGTATTTTTGGGCTCTTTATACGAAATCAGCAGAAGAAAAGGCTGCTTATTAGCCACTATCAACAGACTTAATGTAATGTCAAGACTGGACCTGATGGAAAACTAAATTGTTTACTGAGCATTGCCTCACTTTCTCCTGTCACCACACAGGATCCTCAGTAGGTTCTCAGTGTTTTTTCCATTACTCAGCCCATAACATTATCTCGCCAAAATCTGGCAGAACATCCAGTCAAGCTCATTTGACACAACAATGGGCAGTGTTTAATCGACAGTAATCGACCAGCATGCAGCTATTTAAGCTATTTTTAACTGCTCGCCATTTCCAGATGTTTTTTTTTTGGAGACGCATGAACTACGCCATCGCCTTTGCTCTTATAGTGCAAGTTCAGGCCCTGTTTCCCTGGAGTGAGATGCATCAACACCTCCCCCGGGTTCCGGTGTGAGAGCTGCCCGCGTGGATACAGGGGCCCAGTGGTCCAAGGTGTGGGTGCCGTCTACGCCCAGACACACAAGCAGGTGGGCTTGGGGTGGGCTTGGCTTGAGAACAGACCCGTGTCTTCATGTTTTGGCCAGTTTTGTGAAGCCTTGAAAATCCACCGTAAACTACATTTTTCTGTGCACTACAGGTCTGTGAAGACATTGATGAGTGCCTGGTATTCGACAATGGAGGATGCAAACCTAATTCTCACTGTCATAACACCATGGTATGAGTCTACCTTTTATTAAGAATATATACTTTTACATTAGTACTTTTTTAATTGATTAAAAACATAACACCAGTAGAATTACTTGAATCGAGAGCCCAAAGCAAATTTCGCATAGTGCATGAAATAAAATTTTCAGAAACTAAATTTTGTGAAATTATGCTACTGAAAACCAGTAAAATGCACTTGCCCATAAAAAGTCTGCATAACGTTTATTAAGAACAGTGGCTGTGATGTCCATCAGGGCTCATTCCGCTGTGGTGAGTGCAGAGCTGGCTTCACTGGTGACCAGCAGAGAGGTTGCCACGGCGACAGACTATGCGGGAACGGCGAGCCCAACCCTTGTGATGCCAACGCTGACTGTGTGGTAGAACGAGATGGGAGCATCAGCTGCCAGGTATTATCTCCTGTATGACCTCCAGCTACCTCAGTTACACAGTGACATATAAAAAAGAGCCATTCAAAACAAGAAGGTCCTGGCATGAGTTACGACGTTTTAATTTTAACTTAGCAATAAAATCCCTGAGTGCTTAAGGACGTTGACCTGAGAAATTAAACCTGTTATTTTGTGAGATGTGAAGATCTTAAATTGGGGGTTTTGTTGTACAAACAAAAATCCTAGGTTTAGAAATGAATTAGATAAAAACATTTCTCTGGGATTTTTGCTTGGTTTAGATCCTGCCTAGAGGGCGGGAATTGCATGTTGTCTATAGACAGTTAGGAATCTCAGAGTACTGCAGGATAGATGGATCCCACAAGGTTTCATTCATGGGCCTCTTTTATTTCATCTTTTTATGCTTGGTCAAACTCTCCAAGACAGCATCCTGTATTTTCTTTTATTGGTTATTTTTTCATCTTTGTAAAGCACATGGGTATGAAATGTGCTATATTTCCATTTCCATTTCTGGCATTTAGCAGACGCCCTTATCCAGAGCAACTTACAATCAGTAGTTATAGGGACAATCCCCCTGGAGCAAGACACTTAACTCAGGGTTCGGGACACAATTGTAGTAGGGGGGTTTGACTGTTATGGTTCATCAGCAATGGTCTTGTGCACTAGGCTTTAACCACTCTATATGTTAAATTAATGTTTCTTTTTGCAGTGTAAGGTCGGCTGGGCCGGTAATGGCTACTCCTGTGGCAGGGACACCGACATTGACGCCTACCCAGATGAAAAACTCAGGTGCAGAGATGAAAATTGCAGGAAGGTAAAAATCCTCCTCTTCATCGTCATGGATTTCCATTATACACAATCCGAATGTACTGTGATCAAGATGACTTTGTTTTCTGTAGGACAACTGTGTGTTCGTCCCCAATTCTGGCCAAGAGGATGCGGACAGAGACGGGATGGGCGATGCCTGCGATGACGATGCAGACAGTGACGGCATCATGAATGTTCAGGTACCGTACACAGTAACACCATTTGACCTGGAGCTCCTTTTTACCTGTGAATCAGTATTCAAAACCAAAAAAAAAATTGGCCAAGTTTACAGTATGTGTGTCATAGCAAATGTGGAGAATCTCTGCGCTAAGCTACTTACTGGTGCATAGGCATCCATGCAGGTGAATTCCAGTTTGAATTGAACTCTTTAAAGCTTTGGTCGACATTACTTAAGGTTTCGTGAAATCAACACTAGTAGCCTAGTGGGTAAGACACTCGCCTGTGAACCAGAAGACCCAGGTTCAAATCCCACTTACTACCATTGTGTCCCTGAGCAAGACACTTAACCTTAAGTTGCGCCAGGGAGACTGTCCCTGTAACTACTGATTGTAAGTCGCTCTGGATAAGGGCGTCTGATAAATGCTGTAAATGTATATTTTTGGAACATCTTAGTAAATTGTACATCTTCCGGATGTGACTGGGTGTCCTGACATCATCACGGTCCTTCGCTTTATGACCTGTTCAAGGACAACTGCTGGCTGACGCCGAACATAGACCAGAGGAACAGCGACAAGGACCTCCACGGAGACGCGTGTGACAACTGCATTTTGGTGGAGAACCCTGACCAGCGTGACACAGACAAGGACGGCCTGGGGGACAATTGTGACGACGACATGGATGGCGATGGTAAGGTCACCGTTCATCATGCAGTTGCTGGTGGTGAGTGAAGGAACTCAGATTCTCCATCACTTAGCTCATTTGTTTATAGGGCGGAGAAAAACAGTAGCTGGGGTCTTGTTTTCAGCTCCCGTCTTAAAATAGCAAATTAAATATGTTCTTGTTCTCCTCACAATGAGAAGAAAAAACACAATTGTTAAGGTTTTATATAAGACCTTCAGGAACCATTTGGACCGTGGTCTTCCTAGAAGAGTCGAGCAGGTAATGTGCTCCTGGAGACCTGCCACGCACGCCTGGGTCACACGTGTTAAAGTGAACTCGGGGACGGCTGACATTTACAGTCTGTTAGCAGCAGCCGTTCTCCAGACGGATCTTTCAGGGCTTGGTCATGTCTCCTCGCGCAAAACCACAGTTTCCATCGCAGACCCGAGCCCAAGGGCTGCTGGCCAGTGGAAACTATTTCAGAGGAGATACATAAGCACAGCACCACCTTCTGGCACTATTGCGATTAAACAAGGGACACACAGTACAAGCCTCTTTGGAAAATGCGTTCATTACATTGTACAATGTGGCACTATTACTGGATAAAAAAAACATTTGGCCTAATCATGATGTGTGTTTGGGTTGATGATGCTGCTGAAAATGTTAAAACCAGAATTTTACGTTACTTCTCCGCGTCTGTATCAAAATGTGCTTGGGGTCCCATGGTCCATTGGTCCCACTGTTGCATCAAGTTTTTGTGAGTTTCAGGTCTGAAGAACATTCTAGATAACTGCCTGAGAGTGCCAAACCCGGACCAAGTAGACAGAGACGGTGACGGGGTTGGTGATGCTTGTGACAGCTGTCCTGATGTCCCCAACCCAAACCAGGTCAGTAGCAGAACATTTTTTTTAAGATTGGAAATTGCTGATTTGTGACATGTGATGTTCTCTCTGTTGAACAGTCGGACGTTGACAATGACCTGGTAGGGGATACATGCGATACAAACATAGACAGGTACAGACCCCACAGAACGCTGCACATCCAAAGCTGCCCTTGGACCAGAACTGACTTGGACTCCTATTTCTCCAAGTGACGGAGATGGACATCAGAACAGCAAGGACAACTGCCCCGATGTCATCAACAGCTCTCAGCTCGACACGGATAAAGATGGCCGCGGAGACGAGTGCGACGAGGATGATGACAATGATGGCATTCCAGATGAAGCAGATAACTGCAGGCTTGTGAAGAACCCAGACCAGAAAGATGAAAATGGTAACATAACAAAACGTTGTTCTCTTTACATGTGTAGAACTAAAAAAAAATATTTTAGCCCATTTGTTTGGGGGGACCAAACAATAAATCAGAACAATCTGGACAAGAATGAAGGCTTTACAGACTAATCAGGTGTTTGTAATAAATTATGCAAAATATAAAAGGAGTAGGGTGGAAGTGGTCTCATGGCGAGCAAGACACTTAACCCTGAGTGTCTCCAGGGGGACGGTCCCTGTTACTACTGATTCGAAGTCACCCAGGAATATTAACGATGTAGACATGCATTTCCCAAGAGCCAAGTACTAATGATTTGACTGTGATTGGGAGTGAAGCTTCTATAGCCAATCGGAATCAGTTTACATAAATTTAATTAACATTATTATTTAATAGTTGATTAATTATAAACTATGGGAGCACCAAAACTAAGGCATTTGGATTTTATTTAATAGATACCGCATTGTAACATTAAAATAGAATGATCATATCATGAGATATTGTCTATCCCAGGATACTTATATGTATATACTGGGTCAATTATTTTTGTAGGGGATAACGTGGGAGATGCCTGTCAAGGTGACTTTGACCAAGATAAAGTGATTGACAGAATTGATAACTGCCCTGAGAATGCTGAGGTCACACTCACAGACTTCAGAGCCTACCAAACGGTGGTGCTGGACCCAGAGGGCGACGCCCAAATCGACCCCAACTGGGTCGTCCTCAATCAGGTGACTTAATTGGATATTTTCTGAAGCTGTAAGAATCTACTTCCATCAACACCTCTGTGGAATGAATTTTGTCTCAGGGCATGGAGATCGTCCAGACCATGAACAGTGATCCTGGTCTTGCAGTTGGTATGTGGGTCCATACATTCACACTCTAAAATAGGTTTAAAGGATAAAAGTGGACTTTAAAGTGGATAAAAGTGGAGGGATTGTCCCTCCCTGTGACTCCCAGGATACACGGCCTTCAGCGGGGTGGACTTTGAAGGGACGTTCCACGTGAACACGGTGATCGACGATGACTACGCAGGCTTCATTTTCGGATACCAGGACTCATCCAGCTTCTACGTGGTGATGTGGAAGCAGACGGAGCAGACCTATTGGCAGGCTGTGCCTTTCCGAGCCGTAGCAGAGCCTGGGATCCAACTTAAGGTAATTTTACAACCCACTTCCACCAACAGTCCTGGCTCATTTTCACCAACCAACTTACACTTAAATGTGTAGGGTGTGGTCCATCACCAACACTAACCAATGATGAAGGTCCCAAACCCGAACTGTACATGAAAACTGCAACAATACACTCATGGCGGTCACAGGCATATCAAGTGTTTTGGTGGGACAGGCTGTAAAATCCAAGACGGGCCCCGGGGAGCAACTGCGGAACTCTTTATGGCACACTGGGGACACAAACAACCAGGTCCGCCTGCTGTGGAAGGACCCACGCAACGTGGGCTGGAAAGACAAAGCGTCCTACCGCTGGAACCTGCTGCACCGCCCCCAAGTTGGATACATCAGGCAAGTTGTAGCCTTCAACTGGATTCAATTTTTAAGTTTTTCTTCCGAAACTCATTTTATTTTTAATGTGTTTCAACTCAAGAGTCCGTTTCTACGAGGGAACAGAGGTGGTGGCAGACTCCGGGGTGATCATTGACACCAGCATGAGAGGCGGCCGTCTCGGGGTCTTCTGCTTCTCTCAAGAAAACATCATCTGGTCCAACCTCAAGTACCGCTGCAACGGTGAGCATGGGCACAATCCCTTATTCTTATTTTTTAGATTTACAGATAATAATAATAGAACGTAATAAACACAGCCACTTTCTTGGGCATCTAGCATGAAACTTTTGCCAAATCAATTGTTCAGGCAGCCGTCCGCTGTGGCGAAGAATGGGATATATTAAGTGGGGGTTTCTAAAAAAAAGAAAAAATAATAAATTTAAATGTTCTTTTTTTTTATGTCATGTTAGAATTTAAGTGTTTATACAGGGATGGATATTATTATTATGAAATGTTTACATTACAGACACAATTCCTGAAGACTTTGAACAATACAAGACTCGGCTTCCAACCAACTAAAACCCCATTAGAGCACGTGAAGAGCAACCAAGTTATTAACATGGTGCAAGGTGTCTAATAATGTCCCTACATCCACTTATTTACTGAACTGGATTTGAGTTATGAAAAAAACGTACAGAATTGAAACAAACAATTCAACTGTTTTCATTCATTTTAATTAAAAATACAAAGATTTGAAAAAATGAAGTCCAGTTTGTTCTTCAGCCCATGAAAGAATAGCAGTATGCAAACAAACGCAAACATATGACATATGGGAAAAAACAAACAAAAAAAACTGTTAAACTTTATTTGAAGGAAAGGTACCTACAAAAAAAATGGAGATTTAAATCTAAACAAATCCTGCAAAAATTGGTAAATTACTAAAGCTGGTTTTTACATTTTACATTTGTTGACATATCAACAAAATATCCTTTTGTGATTACATCACAACATATGCTGTTGCAATTCATCATTATACGGTCAAAAATATCACTCAGCCATAAACTGACCCTTGTGTTTGGTAACTAATACTCCGAAAAACCACACACACTAATCTGTCTACAGAGCACCATGTTAGTTCAGGGGTGTATTAAAGTGAATTCACATGAAAACTGTCCCCAGATCTGTCCCAGAGACATCAGATCAGAGCTTCGGGAGAAATCCTCATCATCGTAATGGCGGCTTCACTAATTCACTCCAAGGTGCTACAAAACAGAAGTCGAACCAGCCTGGAACCTGCCAATACCAGACTGCCAAATCCCTCAGAATAAATATGTTGAACAGTTTCACGACAGAAAAGATGAGCTTTACATTATATTTTCTTATTTATACACACACACACAGGGTAAAACCTTTTTTCCAGTAAAACACTTTCTACAGCTACTCACCAGGCTGCCATTAGACCCGATAACAAACCAGAATGGGAGTTCGAAAAGATAACCTACCACATGCTACGTCACCTTGAAAGAGACGATCAATATTTATGATGAGAAAACGCTGCAAAACGAGCTATCAAAAGATAGAAAAAAGTGCATTAGTGTTACTAAAATATCTATGAGCAGACGAGCGGTTTTGAATGTCTATGGCGCTCAGGCGTTAGTAGCGTTATCAGCGGTGGATTAGTCCTATAATCTCAACTATAAAACATACAAAACACACTCAGAGAAACAAGCATCTTGTGGTATTTACATAAAAATAGATTCTATTTCAGGGCGTGTGGATGAGCTCAGGGCGTGTGGATGAGCTCTTTTGTTTTTAAAGCACTTTACAGATCCATTTGCAGGGTTGAGACGTGATGGAGAGTCATGCCTTCCATACTCTGTAGCTTTGGCAAAGTCTTTTTTCACCACAAAGACCGAATCCTACACAAACACCAAAAGTAGTGAAAACACAGCCGGTTGAAACAGCTGTTGTGCAGCACGAACCCTGAGCTGGCCTTGAAACAGGCTTTAAAAATATATAAAGTAGCCTTCCTCTGAGGAACGAGGCGAGGAAAAGCTTTCCCTTCACTTCACTTCCGTACCCATTATTCCGATGACAAACTTTGCAACAAAACCTCAAACTAATTGGTCCCCTGTTAAAATGAATCTTAGGTCAATGCCAGCATTTGGAAAATATTGGTACAGTTAATACTAATACTACTGCTGCTACTAACACACACACAGATACACACAAATAAAAACGAAATTAAAGAAAATGTGACAATCTGAGGGCCCGTTGACTCAGATCCTGATAAAATAGCATTAAAAAAAAAAGCAAGCTTAAGCGGTCCAAGAAAAATCTGCAAACAAAAGAGCACATGACCTGTTTAATTGCATAGAGTACTTCACCTATCACACTCATGCCTATGAGCGGTGCTCTGTACAGCGTTGTGTCAAAACAAACGAAAAAAAATCCATAAGGGCCTGAAACCGCTTCTGTAGCTATCAGACTGTGTTGAAAATAAAACACAAGTTTACACTGTAAACCATGGGAACAAAAAAAAAAAGTTGAAAGTATCAAAAACTTGGGAGGCGGAACACTGGTTTATGCCATAAACTTCTTTGGACACATCATGGGGGCAATGAGAGACCCAAAATAAAGCAGCAGACAGACCCAACAGGACCCCATCTTGAGCCAGAAGACGGACCAGCTTCCGTCCAGCAGCTTCTCGATCTTGGCACTGTCGTAGCTGTGAAGGCACGAGATGTTACCGAAATGTTCTCCAAGCTCATTTTCCACAAAAACATTCATGACCAAAAATAACCATCCTGACCTGTACCCCCCTCCTGCTCAAGCATAGACTCCTATTAGCACTATTTCAATGGGCAAGGCTCAAAAAAAGGTGAAAATTCTATCAAAAGGATTATGGTGGTCGTAGCCAAGTGGGGTAAAACACCAGAAAACCACAGTCACAGGTCCAAACCCCACTTACAACCATTGCATTGAGTGTCTCCAGGGTGACTGTCCCTGTAATTACTGATTGTAGTTCCATATTTAAAAAGTGTTACTCACTGAAACCAGTTAGTCAGGGTCATCATCACATAGAGCGATCCAAGGAAGAAGATGAAGTGGAAGAAGGCGTAGTTGTAGACAGTGGTCTCCTTCTCATCATACATGACGTTCTGGCCGCCTCGGGGATTCTCCTGATCCTCGGAATCATCTGGCACAGGAACGGAACAGTCAGGCAGGGCGCAAAATAAAATCCCTTCAGTGAAGCACTACATCCAGCAGGGGGAGCCGACCATTTTCACCCAATTACAAATTACATACAAAACTATCAAGTGTGTTCTTGTTTTATCAATAGAACCCATATAAAGAACAAGTGTCTTGTTAACCTGTGTCATCTCCAAAGCAGAAACAGCATCGTGCTCTCTGCAAAATAGACAGAGACAAAGCTGAAATCACAAACGCTACATTTGCACGGTTGTCACACATAAACCCCCAAACAGATGGAGAACATTTATATAACATAATTTGCAAACTTTTGCTATAAAGTTTTTTCTTTTCAAACATTGAAAAAAAAATGTATTAAAATGAAGACATTTTAGGCAATCATTTTGTATTATTTTTTTCGTTACATATCTATGCAATCTGTAAAACATTAAAATTAAAACATTAGGACAAAATATCACTAAAAAGTACAAAGTTGAATAAGCGGTGCTTTTCCATAATTTCTAAATTAAATTAATTTGCACTTAGGACTTAATTCTATTTCATGTAAGTGTTCAGTTCTTTTAATCTTAATGAAAAATATACTCTCTGTGCTATATAAAACGTAGGCCTGTCATCGTAAAAAAAAAATTATTCTGCGAAGACACAGCAACAGGTTCTAATAGAAAAAGAGAGACGATGGTGGATCTCCTTCTCCCACCTCATTCCGAGGAGTGTCCGAGTATCTGCTGCCCCTCAGAGCTGCAGAGCTCCTCCTGGTGGTGGACATGAGACTGTTTGGGGAGAAGAGATTCTGATGAAGGACTAGACAGACTCTATGCAGTATGTCCCCATTCTGTTTCTATGGCAACTGTCACTTGCAGCAATTGTATGTTCGGGAATTCTAATGTGGTCGGCGGTTAACTGTAGAAATAAAAAGAATGGGTAAGAAATGAAAGGTTGCTGTTGTGGTATTTGATTAGGGAGGGCCTGACGAAAACTGCTCTATAGGAAGCGTCTCGTTTGGCCGCTGTCAGAATCGAATTGTACTCCGCTTCTCCGGTGCTTTCTCCAGTCGGCCTGGATCATCCTCGGAGCTTACAATAACAGCCCCGAGTAAATGTGGAGTAGAGTTACTGAAATGGCAGCATGGCTTCAGAGGGAGGACCGCAGCAGGCCTAATGCGAAACACATGTGAGCGCGGCCATCCGCCCGGTGCAAGAGGGGGGCGAGAGAGGGCGCCTTTCATCCGCCCGTCAAGTCCGACAAACGACACCGCGCGACACGTTCGCACTCGGACGCGAACACAAAACCCCCGGCGACCGGCGCGTGTCCTGAGCCCCGGAGGAAAGGTCGCGGCCGTACCAGGAGTAGAGGACGCAGGCGGCCAGGATGACCGTGCCCACGCCGGAGGCGATGCTCTTATCGCTCTCGGAGCCGGAGCTGAAGGGGAAGACGCAGACGGTGACGTTGGTGCCGTTCTGCTCCACCACTGCCAGAGAGGGCGACAGAGCGGGGGACGGTTATTTTTCTTACTTCGCGCCATTATTTTACAACTTCTGCACAAAATCAAAAAGCCATTTCTGTACACCACCACCATCATCATATCTTTCACCCGATAGGTTTTTCTAAATGAGATTTCAGACTGAAAAAGTCCCACTACAGACAAGTCAGACAAACTGCAACTTACTTTCGATTGGTTTGCTGGAGAAGGCGGAGAAGGTGAGGTACATGACGTACACACTGATCACCCCAGACTGCAGCAGGCCAGAGTTGGGCTGGGCTGGAGGGAGAGGACGAGACGAAGGGAGCGGTTATAACACAGCGCCTGCCAGTGAGCTCATTTACAGTCGGAGGTTTGGAAATGCACCATGTGGTCTGGGGACAAGCTGGGCCAGTGAGGACGGTTTCCGCCATTACGTTCATTTTGTACACGAGGCTCATTAAGTGAAACTGAAACAGGAGACGAAAGGAGTCTGACAGTCAAGATTAAAATTTCCCCTCAAAACCAAGGAAATTTCTACTCAGCATTCATTTCTCACCACAGATTCGATTTGAACTAAGAGCCGAATTCAGTTTAAGTTAGAAAGTCAGAAGATAACGGAGTCATAAAGGATGGAGGTTACCACTATGCCCTTAATGCTCATGCGTACAAATATGAAATCTGACCCAAAAGTAGATCTATGTGTGTGTGTGCTTGTGTATCTGATTGACATCATCGATTGATTTCTGCTTGTGAAGGTTTCTTAATAACACTCATGCTTATGGTTTTAATTAGGAATGAGCTGCCTTGAACTAATAATTGTGCATTTTGAATTTGCTTAAACAGCTGCGAGGACCTCACAAGCTCTAAGCCTGTCCATGGTCCGGTGACTAGAAATGGCGATACGTATAAAGAGTGCTTCGGCCATTCTGCTCCGCCTTTCAGAGAGCAGCAGCTCAGACGGTCGGATTTGGAATTTGTCCCCTTATGTCGTCATGAGGGGAAGGATACCTCACTGTTCTCGTGCTTTGTCTGCCCAGATAATTTCCCCACCCCTCCACTAAGACATTATCTTTACCAACTGTCATGGCTTGAAAACGTTGCTTGGTGATTGGATGTAAAAATGTTCTGTCACGCAAGACTCTGCAGAACCAGTGGGTTAATTAAATGTAGTTTTTTTTTGGAAAACACAACTTCCTGTCTGTGCCAAACATTGTGGTTGGTGAATGGAGTTGATTACATCATATCCGTGAATGGCCCTTAACGTCGCCTCTCTATTCCTCATTAGCATTTAAAGATACAGACACCTACTTGTGGGACTGTAATTCTGCACCAAGAAATATAAAACAATCTCAACCAGGCTTTTGACAGTGGCGTGGTGTGGAAATGGATGGACTCACAGTTCTGGATGCAGGGGGAGATGGCCAGCAGGGACACCAGCATGCAGAGGGAGGCGTTCACGCCCAGGAAGATCTTGTTGAGGAAGCAAGCCTCCGAGTGTGTGTAGTACATGACCATGAAGACCAGGGCGCCGACGGCCACCGTGAAGAGCATCAGGGTGACGAAGGCCAGGGCAGCGTACCACAGTTTGTTGTAGGTCACCCCAGAATACCTGCGCCAGAGAGAGATTTCAACTCATTACCCCATTTCATTCAAGTGAAAGAAGAAAACAGACCAGAAACGAAATGTTCAAACTGACTGGAACTTCCTTCAGAGGTCATGTGACCTTGTACACGAGCCAGAGAGTTCACTTGGAGGTCAGCTAAACATAAAAAACACCCTTTGAATGCACACTCCTACTTAATCTGATCGCAGAAAAGACTCATTTTACTCTGTGGACCGAACTGTGAATGTAGTGCACGAATATGCTAAACTTTCCAAGCAGGACAGGGTTAACAGGCAACTCGTGTGTGTGGGTGCGATCCCGTTCTGTCATGTGAGAGGGGACATTGTTTCGGGTTGGAGTAACTGCACACTGTCCCACCCGTAACGGACCGCCGGTGACGACTCCCTCCCACTTCCTCTCCAGCATGTGTGCCAACGACAGCCTCACTGCGATCCCTGCTGACCCACTTACACAGGAAATGAGATTAAACTCCCATCCCTCCATTCATGTCAAAAACGGTTATTATTTCCACTGTCCTCAGCTGCAGAAGGAATCTCTTAGTCAACATTTCAACACTAAACACGTGCATCCTGCCTGAACAGAAGGGGGGGTTGCAAGGTCAAATCTGACCCTCCCCCACCCCGAGTAAACAGTGCAGATCAAGGCAAAACACACAGTGTAGAGCGTATCTCAGAACTCACTAGTCACAGCTCCGTCGGGATATAGATCTACATGAATATTTTTAATAGTCAGTATAAAGACACCTATAGATGTAGATGGCCAGATTCAGTTTTATTTTTTAGACTTAGTCCAGACACCTCCCACATCCCATCGTGGGACTGTGCAGAAAGTTGTGTGTTGCACGAGTGCTTAACATTAATCACGGTTAAAAGAAAAATGCTGCGTGTAAGGCGGGAGGAACAGTGGAAACAGCGAACCAGGAGCCAGGATTAAAACCTACAACGCATCTTCCATTCCCTGCCTAATGACTTCCAGTTGCTGTGGACTGAATCCTCTCTGGTTATATAAATATAAAAAAAAAATGAAAAAGTTTAAGGAAACAGGATAGAGACTTTGGTAGTATATGACCAAAAAAAGTATCATCTTACCAGTTCTGGTTCCATCGGTGAGCGAACTTGACCAGTAATATGAGCTGGATGATGAGAAAGAAGAAGCCTCCAGCCGCGCCGACGTAACGCCACACTGCAGGCCAACGAGAGACAGGCGGCCAATCAATCACCCACCCAAAAGCCCATCCATCCCAGCATGCAACAGGGTCGGCTTCTGCACCCAGAAACCTCCGAAGAACAGAGGGCTGCATCGCTGGCTGTTTTACTATAAAACCTTACGTGGTGTTTCCAGCAGTGTTCGGTGAGTGTCATGGAGAATTTTGAGTGAGAGCCAATGTCTAAGCCAAAGTCTTCTTCTTCTTCAAATAAAAGGTGTCTAAAAATAACAGCACTCGACCCATCATGGCACCAAAGTACAATATTAATTAATGTTTGGAGAGCAATGTTGTTCTTTCATACCAAACAACACAGCTGCAGGAGGCAGTCTGACAATGGCCATTGACGGCCTACGCACCCTCAACCGGAAGATGAAGGAGCATTCGGGAGTGGAAACGACCGTGTGGGATTCCTGGATGAAAGTATTTGGGAAATACAGAGCTCTAGTTCAATCTGTTTTAGTTTCAATGGCTGTATTTGCAGCAATTCTGACATTGTGTGGATGTTGTTGTATTCCCTGTCTACGCAGTCTTGTGAACCGTCTCATCACTACCGCCTTATCACCAAGGGATGTTGAGCCTACACAGGCGTACCCACTTTTGGAAAATGAAGAATTTTACGGGAGCTATGATTTTAGTGACTTCAAGCTAACTCAACTTTTTCAAGAGAGTCCTCTACAAGAAAAAGACGACTGACCTTTTGTGTGTAAATGTATTTCTCATTGTATGAACTAATAGTTGAAAATCCTAAAGGAAGAGATTATTAGGGAAGCTAACAAAAGAGTAAATAACATGATAAACAGGAGGGAAATGTTGGAAAAATGTATATATGTTGTCATGTAATTACTTCTTTTATTCATATCCTTTAAGCACGAATATGTATTAATCCTTGGAATATTACTGACAACTCTTAATCATTAACAAACCTCAAAGCAAAGGTTTTAAGTTTGCAGGACTGCATGACCGCGACCTGAGGACCAACAACAAGCAGACTATGATGAACCAGAGTCCAATCACCTGAAGAATCTACAGACGAAGGTGAACATGTCACCATGACCAAAGATCAATTCATAAGACTACGTGTAATACACAATTATTAACTAATATGGTGTGATTTTATGTGAACCCTAATGAACCTACCAAATAAAAGAAGGAGATGCGATGAAGGACGCCAGAGCTTTTGGAGGCCTGTTGTAAGACGGGACTCAAATGCTTTGTGTCTTTCTTCTCTTTGTTTAGTAAATGTTAGACTGACAGATAAACCTAACACATAGGTACCTCCTACAAGGGGCATTTGAATAATTGATTTGTCCCAGATTATAGGTGCCCTCGTTGGGCTGGCCACCAATATTCCGACCCACGGAGGTGGCCACCCAGGCCCTTACTGCTTAGCGAACCTGATTGTCATCATTAATCGATTTCCGCTTGCAAAATAATTATAATAATTTCAGGCTACCTGACTGCTATGTTTTTAATTAGGAATAAGCTACGTCACACTGACAATTCTGCATTTGTTTAACCGGTTGCAGGAGTCAAGGACATCTCAAGCTTCTCCATGCTCTTGTCTTGGGTTCCTTCCCAATTAGTAGGCCTTGCGGGGCTCCGTTCGGCTTTCAGGACATTTTTCCTATCTCGACCAGGTTCTTAGGCCTGTTTGAAGGGTCAGAATACGCAAAAGGCCGGATTGGCCAACAAATATACAATATTAGCAGGCTAAATTTGAGTCCTGTTCATGTACCCGTACTCCCCATTTACTTCACAATTACACAGTGATCGCCGTGTTCAGGGTGGACGAGAATTTTTGGATTGTGCAAAAATCCAAATGTGGATAAATGTTTCATTTAACGGGCGCTTCATAGCTCCAGTTACCACCGTTCAGATTGGAAATGAAGTCTTTAAAAAAACAGGCGGCCTTTACTTGGGACACTGAAAGACATGAAAATAAAGCTATTAGAGTTTGAGGCCGAGCCAAAGGCCCGTCGGCCTCCAGCTGGCTGGGCTGAACAGTGAGGGCCCAGGAGGTTCGAGAACTATGGAGGAGGTGATTTTCTCTCTCTCTCTCTCTCTCTCCCCCGCCATCCCTCTGTTCTCTCTCACAACAGAGCCGTTCCGCTACCACAGGAGGTTCTAAACTGAGACGCCAGGGCGGCTGTTCGTCTAATTACTGCTCGTACAAGAAGCTGCCGCCATTTTGAAAGAAAGAAAAAATAAAACTCGGTCACCCGCAGGTACAGCAGCGCCGGTCAAAACTGCATGTGTGTTCAGAGAGGATTACTGCTGCTGAAACAGAAGGGTGTATGTGGCATTTTATATTACAAATAAAAGTTCCCCTCCCAGAACGGGATACAAATAAGTTACCGTTATTAAGAGAAATCTGCAAACTGCTTTGGTCTGTTTTGGTCACTTACGCAATCAATATTTCGATTTTCACCAATGTCACTTTTAGTCTTTTTTTGCATTAAAACAGTAAAAACATACAAGAAGAAAATAATTGAAGGGTGTTGGCTGGAGTGTTTGAGGTTTCGACATAATTTGAAGTCGCCGTAAAGAGCAGCCATTAAGAGTTCAGGTCTTCATTATCATGAACTGAATTTCCGACCAAAGTACATGTAATGTCAGGGTGTGGTCCACTCGGTACAGAGCTGCGGCCGGGCGGAGCCACACCCTCAACATACCATGGTGCAGTGAGTGTGGGTCTCGCATCGAGCTCCGCTGGCGCAGACAGTTTAAAATTGTGCCATGGCCAAAAGTGTGGGGGGCAGAAATGTTTGCCTGCATTAAAGCTAAGACACGTGATGATGCTCGTAACCCTGAAGACCTGTGACCTGGTCATGGACATGCTGCTTAATTTAGGCCGTGCATTCCACACAGCAGCGGTTCTCCATGCTGTTCCTGGAGGACCTTCTCTTAGAAAGTGGCCTTACACGGAGAGGAACAAAAGCCACAAAAGCACACGTACAGCAAAGTCAAATAGAAGGAAACACCCAATTACCTTCAAGAAATGTGTCCTGGTCTGGAATGAAAAATCCTCCCGTGCAGCAGGCCAGCAAAGCCAAGAACTTGAACAGCCAGAATCTGCACAGAAAGAACATCGGTCCGGTCCTTTGCAAGTCATAGGTCTGAGGTCTATGAACATTCCACCATAAAAAACGCTATTCCTCCTTTATTTCTTCATCCCTCCATACTTTTAGTCACTATCATTCTTTTTGTCGAAGCAGTTATGATTGCTACAGCCCCGGAAAAAAATCTACATAAATATACAAAAATATACGAGGAACCACCCCACCCAATCTGATGTAGCCATATGATTCATACATCCATTAATTTTACATTAATAATGTCAATTATTACGTCTCTTTATCCATAATTTCCTTGATCAAAAGACGATTCCCAAACTTTGTACTTTACTATCCTTTAGTGTGTTTCCAGTAGTGTGATGAGGGCAACTATGATGTTTGTTGCTCCAAACGCCCTGCTCCTCCTTATCTTCCGTCATGATATTTAAAAGCCACACAGACACACAAAAGATCCAATTACAGCAGATCCAATTACGATCTGAAGGGCTCCCCTCGGAGGCGAAAGCGTTTCTGCTTCAAAAGGAACAAAGCTGAACCCGCTGACACGCCCTCCGTTGGCTGCTGATGGTGTGGGGGGGGAAACAGAAGAAAACCAGGAGGGAGGAGGACAGAGAAGAAGAAGACGGGAAAAAAAGGCCGATCTGCCTGCCAAGGCCAGAGGCTCCCGCCTGGACGCATGATTTACGCCTGCGCTAAAACGCCAAGCACGTGCTAAATCTGCAACGCAACTTCTGATTGGTCAAGGAGATTTTCGAAGGCCTAAGTGTCCTAGCAGGTGGGGGAAAGTGCGCCGAAATGAGACGTGCCATGAGGACAGCAGATGGGGGCAAAGAAAGAACACCCACCCGTTGTGCACGGCAGCCCTGCATCCCGTGCTGCTGCGCACCCGAAGCGTGAAGATGAAGAAGAAGAAGAAGAAGCAGGCCATGCCGAAGCAGACCTTGTAGACGGCCGAGTATCCGACCAGAGTCTTGCAGTTCTCCCCAGCGTTGAGCTTGTCACACAGCTCGGTGTAGAAGGGAACCTGAGCGACATGAGAGATCATGAGGAACATGCGTCAGGGTACATGATTATACGTTATTTACATTTACATTTACAGCATTTATCAGACGCCCTTATCCAGAGCGACTTACAATTAGTAGTTACAGGGACAGTCCCCCTGGAGCAACTTAGGGTTAAGTGTCTTGCTCAGGGACACAATGGTAGTAAGTGGGATTTGAACCCGGGTCTTCTGGTTCGCAGGCCAGTGTCTTACCCACTAGGCTACTACCACCTTCGTTCATATGCTTATTTGACCTTCTGATCCTTCACTGCTTTCAGAATACCTTCAGAAACCCACCTGAGGAATTAAAAAGACGGCACATGGTGTTGTGTTCACCTTATTTTTATTACCTAAAAACCTGATCATGGCTGATGGCATCAGGTCCATACAGGCCTAAAAGGCCCAAAAACACTGCGGAACACCACATGATCAGAGGGAACCGCCACCATCACTCTCAAGTCCTCGTTGGTCCAGCGAGGCAGGCTGTAAACGTCACCACTGGTGGAAGTATCGTGGCGAAAACACGACAACACAACCTGCAACCTCTCCACGTCTCTGCGAGCAAAGCCCTAACATTTTCATCCCAGGCCACACTACTCAGTCACTACAACCCGAGTAATTACACTCTCTCTGCTTATAAGAGCCTTTAGTGCAAGTGCTGCGACGCCTCGCTGTTCGCTAAAGAACGCCGCCGCATTCATCACCTCCCCTGCGGCGGCCCTCCAACAAGCTTTCAAAGAGCAAAGAGCTTTTGTGACTTTTTTTTTTCTCGCGTGAAATTTACACAGCAGGAAGTCAGCACCGGCCCAGGAGACAAAAGGAGAGGCACGACCGGGCGGTAAAACAAGGGGGCCGCGCGACAGGCCGACAATGCGCCGGGCCGCGGCCGTGGCAACATCCCATTGTGCATCTGCACCCGTCTCCAGGGGGCGGAGTGCAAGCTGGAGGAAGAATGCCTTTCAGGCGCCGAACACGCCACCACACCTCACGCCTCCCAACCCGACCTTCCGAATGTTCACCGTCGTCTGCTGCTTGGGGGCGGCGGCGGCCTAGCGGTTAAGGAGGCGGCCCCCGTAACGAGAAGGTTGCCGGTTCCAATCCCGATCCGCCATGGTGCTACTGAGCCCCCACACACTGCTCCCCTGGGCCCACTGCTCACTCGGGGTGGTGGGTTAAATGCAGAACACAAGTTTCACTGTGTGCAACGTGTGCCGTGCTGCTGTGTATCACAAGTGACAATCGCTTCACTTTATTTATTACACCGGCACTGCAGCAGAATCCATCGCCACCAGCTTGTGTGTTTCGCTTCTTTTTTTATTCTGTTTTATTTATTTGTAGAAGTAGTATTTTAACTGCGCACAGTCCAAAATCAGACGCAACTCCGTGGCTCTGGGCTGAAGGTGGAGAAAGGGGCAGTGGTGGCCTAGCGGTTAAGGAAGTGGCCCCGTAATCAGAAGGTTGCCGGTTCGAATCCCGATCTGCCAAGGTGCCACTGAGCAAAGCACCGTCCCCACACACTGCTGCCCGGGCGCCTGTCATGGCTGCCCACTGCTCACTCAGGGTGATGGGTTAAATGCAGAGGACAAATTTCACTGTGTGCACTGTGTGCTGTGCTGCTGTGTATCACATGTGACAATCACTTCACTTTTTTTTTTTTTTTTTTAGAAACGAGAGAAGCCCGGGAAGAACCGCTGTATTCTCGGTGAAATCTCGGCAACACAGCGGGCGGACAGCCGGGCGCGGGGACTCACCGTGTCGCGTATTTCCTTCTCCACGGTCAGGGACATCATGATGACGCACACGGAGGTGACCAGCAGGAAGAAGAGGGCGTACATGAAGCGGGTGCCGGTGGACTGCTTGATCTTGGGGCAGCAGCCGCAGCACAGGGAGCACGCCGCCGACCCGCAGCAGCACGCCAGCTGGGGGAACGGAGGAGAGAAATTTAAAAAAAAAAGAAAAATGTTTGATCGTTCATGTGCTCAGGTCGCCTTTAACAAAATCATTTGTGAATCAGTTCAGACCGACGCACTAATAAATTACTTCGAAACCGCCCATGTCCACTGGAAGACACAGAAGCGTCACAGACAAATTAGACGGCATCAGCTCCACGAGACGGAGCTGACGCAATAGCATGGATGTCGTAATGGCTTCCGATTTGCCCGTTAGACAGCACGGCAGGATGTTTAGGCTAAAGCCGAGGCGACGCACAATCCAGGCGGCCCCTAGTTGGCCCTGAAGTCAAAGTCAAGTCAAAGTCAGCTTTATTGTCAATTCTGCCACATGTACAGGACATAAAGAGAATTGAAATTGCGTTACTCTCAGACCCATGGTGCTTACAAGTAACATTAAATACAAACAGTAACATTAAATACAAAGGTATAAATACAATTTAAAAAACACACAATATACAAATAAGGGCACATGGTGGAGAGTGCAAACCATGTAAACAATGTGAACAATGTAGTGCAACAGAGCTTGTAAGTGTAAAAGTGACAAAGTGAAGAAATAAATGTAAAAAACAGCGGCGCAGCGAATAACACCCGTACACTAAAAACCTGAATGCGGCCTTTCAGGTACTCGCTGTAAGCGCTCGGACCCGCCCATGCGAGCAAACAAACTTGGCCGCTGAACACCGGGGCGTGGCGGCAGGAGCACCACGGGCCCGTTTTTAGAAACCCCAGGCTGCGGCACGCCGGTGGTCCGGAAACGGGGCGCGGAAAAAAAAGAAGGCCACGAGAGGACCGTCACCGGACCTTCACCTTCACCCTTCCACGTTCTCCGGCTGTCACTAGGGACCCCGGCTCCACGTTGCGGCCAAAAGCCCCACAACGCAGGCCGATACGTGCCAGTGACACGCAGGAACCTTTAAAGTGAAGTGATTGTCACATGTGATACACAGCACACAGTGCACACAGTGAAATTTGCCCTCTGCATTTAACCCATCACCCTGAGTGAGCAGTGGGCAGCCATGACAGGCACCCGGGGAGCAGTGTGTGGGGACGGTGCTTTGCTCAGTGGCACCTGAGTGGCACCTTGGTGGACCGGGATTCGAAACGGCAACCTTCTGATTACGGGGCCGCTTCCTTAACCGCTAGGCCACCACTGCCCCGGAACTAGAGGAACGCGCTTTCGTTTTTTCCCCGGTCGAGCACAAAAAGAAAAAGAAACCAAGTGATTCACCGTCTGACATTCCCCATGAGTCACGGCAAACTAATTCCCTCACGCTACGTTCAGGCCACACCAGCTTCGCTGGGCTGTTCACACCACGCGGCCAACTTATCCATCGGGTTTTTAAAACGCACGAGTGACTGAAACGGGCGGCTTGAACGGTCAAAAACTACAATAACGCGGTCCAATCATTTTTTTTTTTATTGTAGTTTCATATTTTAAGATTATTCTGATCTTCTTTTGATAATCGGTTTGTTCAATTAGAGTAGCAGTCTGACGGCTATTTGGGGTAATATTTAGCGTTTAGTGATTTGCATGAGTTGACTTGAAGTTGGTACGCTGTTGAGAGTTAGCGTAGCGCCGCTAAGTTAGGGTGACCAGGTGCCCTCTTTTCCCAAATCATTAAACAAATAATACGTGGACACACACGTGGAATCTACACAAAATGTTTTCTTTGATTAAAAACTATTTTACTAGCAAACACGCTAGCATAGTTTTTTTTCTGTAGTCAACTACAGCTTCAGGCATCTTCAAGTGGACCAGTAGCATCATTATGGACACGTAATCTAGACCATGACACTGGACTACATTCTGGACTTCCCCAACCCTAAAACTGTAGGACTTATTATTATATTGTACAAATCATCCCCAGCACTGCACTGACACCACTTGCAGGCTCACTCTACCCTGGAAGGGGGTCCCTCTCTGTATCACTCCTTCCCAACGTTTCTTCCTTTCTTTTTCTCTCTCCTGGAGTTTTTTTGTGTGGAGTTTTTCCTTGTGTGCAGAAGGGTCAACTGTAGGGGCGTCAACTGTAAGCCCATTGAGACATCCTGTATGTGATTTTGGGCTATATAAGAAATAAATGTTGTTGTTCTCTTCATTTTACACGTCAAAAAGAATGTGCGACCCCCTGTACTAGACCGAGTGTCTTTGACCACAGCGACTGGTGACCAATCACCCGATCAGCGAGTTCCAATGTACCTTTAATGACATTTTGGGATTCTAAAGGCAGTCTGCTGCTTCCACGAGCCGGAATTGCGAGGCCACGCCCACTTTCAGATGTGAGAACCCGGAACCGGGACAGAAACCATCAGATCTGACGGGCCGCCCGAGAGGGCGACGTCGCCGCTTCGCTCCCATGAACGCCGCTTTGTGGATCCGGGTGACGGGACAGGCCGCACAAAAATGTATCAGTGTGCCGATGCGGGTGTACGCAGAAGTTGCCTTTTGTCTCAAACAGACGCCGTCTGTGTCCCCGCAGGAGCGAAACCTGAAAAATGGACGAGTGGACAAAAGCCCGTTTCCACAAACAGGAGGCTTTGTGGCTTCCCGGGAAACGTCAACCGGCGACCTCTCGAAAAAGCCCCGCCTGGGCCAGGACCGGTCAAACTGACGGGTGTCTGGGGTGACGAGGGGGGATTTCGGTTCCCACAGTCCGAACAACGGGCCCCCGGCGCTTCAGTAAACCTTTAAAACTGGAACTACAAGGACGTGTCTTCTGTTTGCGTCAAGAGACCTCCCCATCCAGCTGCATCAACCCAGGCACCTTTCGATACCACCGGAAACGTACTTTTACGGCATTTATCAGACGCCCTTATCCAGAGCGACTTAAAACCAGTAGTTACAGGGACAGTCCCCCCCCCGGGAGACACTCAGGGTTAAGTGTCTTGCTCAGGGACACGATGGTAGTGAGTGGGATATGAACCCGGGTCTTCTGGTTCACAGGCGAGTGTCTTACCCACTAGGCTACTACCACCTTACAGTTACAGGGACAGTCCCCCCCCTGGAGACACTCAGGGTTAAGTGTCTTGCTCAGGGACACGATGGTAGTGAGCGGGGTTCGAACCCGGGTCTTCTCGTTCACAGGCGAGTGTGTTACCCACTAGGCTACTACCACCTTACAGTTACAGGGACAGTCCCCCCCTGGAGACACTCAGGGTTAAGTGTCTTGCTCAGGGACACGATGGTAGTGAGTGGGGTTCGAACCTAGCTCCTCTGGTTAACAGGCGAGTGTGTTACCCCACTAATTAAACTGGGGGGGGGTGAGACTGAAACGTTTCACGCGGTTTCGTCATCTCAGAGTCGGTTCCTCCAGCCAAGTGACTCCTGACAGGGCGCCGCTAATGAGGCGGCTCCCCGCTCCTCCAGCACTAATCTTCCGCAAACACACCGCCTCGCGGAGCCTACCAGCAAAAGAGGCGAATAAAAGGACCCCCCGCAGACCCCCGAGGGGAAAATGGGGAATTAGCATACGGAGGTCCGTCTCACTGCCGAACCCACGCGTGGCGTCGTGGTCGGAAACGGCGGAGGATCTGCATTCCGACAACAACGATGCCAACTTTTTTCTATTAAAAAAAAAAAAAAAGAAAGAGGAGGAGGGGGGGGGGGGGGTACAAAAAAAAAGCGATTTACAGAACGGAGAGAAGCCCGGATTTGCGAGCGTACCGATCTTCGTGGTCACAATAAAGAGGGAAATAAACGAAGCTGTCGGCGGACACGGGTGGTTCCCACTTCAAACCCGAACAATGGAAGTCGCGGGATTCAGCCAGGGCCAAACTTTTTAATAATAGTAAAAAAAAAAAAAAAAAAGCAACTGTCCAGGTCCAAATCACTGCGTATTATATATTTTTGTCCGTGTTTTTTTAAGAACGTTCCGGACGTTGTTTGTAGCTGAAACGGTAAAAACTCACCTGCGTCAGACAGCACTGGGTGGACATTTTATCCCGGTCTTGTATCTAATAATAATAATATATATAAAAAAAAAAAAGAAAGATTCCCCCGTTCCGGTGCTCCTCCGCGAACAAAAGGCGGCGGGTCCGGTTCAGATTCGGTCGGTGCGGTCCGAATCCCGGGCGGGCGGGCGGGGTTCGATGCTTCTGAACGGAGCCCGAAAGCCCGGCACCTTGCGTCCAAATCCCGAACGGGCGACGACTGGGACTCGGGTTGATGTGCGACGGCGAGTCGCCGGGTCGTGTTTTCCCTTCCTCCTCCTCCTCCTCCTCCTCCCCCCCTGTCTCCGCTTCCGTTGTCGTCACGCTGCCGTGTCTGTCCCCCCCCCACCCCTCCAGCGCGGGGACTTGACATGTGGAGCCACGTCCCCCCCCCCCCGTCCCCTCCGTCCCCATAATCAGCGGCAGTCGGAGGAAGAAGAAAAATGGCCTCCGCCAGCATCTCAATTAATTACAACGCGCCATGCTGTAGACTCCACAGTTTCTCATTAAACGCCATTCGTTAATTAAACCTCTGGACAACATGTCAAGAGCGCAGGGTCATAATTTAATTACATTTTGGCATGAAATACAAAAATAAAACGAGCATTGAAGTTGGGGGAGGAAAACACACACATACAAAAAAACAAACAAAAAAAAAAACAACTCATGTCAGTTTTTGCAGGTTTTGACCCCGGAAACGTTCTGTAATGTGAACGTACGGCCAAGACGTTCCCACTTTAACCTCACTGGTGAAGCGAGCTCTGTTCAAAAGACCAGCTTCTTCTTCAGAGTGCCTAAAAAAACAAAAAAAAAAAACATTAAAATAAAGCGGTTATCAAAGAGCCTCAGAAATGTACAGTCCGCAGTGGCGCTTAACTCTCCAAATCCATCACACCCACAACAAAAGAACACAGCAGCTGCCTGATTGGTGCTCACATGTTGGGGCGGGGTCACCATTACACCAAATTTTGGAGCGAACGAAGAGGTTGCCATGACCAGCCCAAGCATACAATGTCAAATAGCGATTATAAATTTTCCCCGTTACCCATTTGATTTTTGATAATAGGTTCCAAACAGAGCGAGCAGAGCCGAAAAACTGGAAGTTTACATCATTTATCAGACGCCCTTATCCAGAGCGACATACAATCAGTAGGTACAGGGACAGTCCCCCTGGAGCAACTTAGGGTTAAGTGTCTTGCTCAGGGACACAATGGTAGTTAGTGGGATTCGAACCTGGGTCTTCCGGTTCACAGGCAAGTGTGCTACCCACTAGGACACTACCACCCAAGTTATGCACTATAATGAACCAAACAGACCTGGACGGCACGGCCCAGTGGACCACAAGGCCTCAAGAACATCCAGGAGGCAGCAAATTCAATTTGGCTCTTCCGAGCGGAGCGCCATGGGTCTTATCAGGTTTCAGCATTAAGCACAGGCTCAGATTTGAACAGGAAAATATCCAATTTCATGAGGGGCTCTTCTGATTGGACCGCAGGAACAAAGATCCAATTCTGAACGATCTTCAAAAGGCCCAGATGAGAGCAGGCATTTGAAACAGTGCTATTATTCAGGTTAAAAAAAAAACAAAAAAACTTTCCTGACACTCACCACGACGTGATCAGGAAAAACACTGATGGAGGGCATGTGGTGCCTTAGCGGTTAAGAAAGCGGCAGGTTGTCTGTTTGAACCCCAACCCGCCAACGTGCCACTGAGCAAAGCACCGTCCCCACACACTGCTCCCCGGGCGCCTGTCATGGCTGCCCACTGCTCACCAAGGGTGATGGTTAAAAGCAGAGGACAAATTACTAGACTAGTTTTATTATATTTTGGAAGTGCTTTCCCTCGTGGAAACTGGGTGCAAATGGCTCTTTGTACTAGGTGAACGCTCACCTTGCTCAATGCTGTCGCGCTTCCTCTTGATCCCGATGGTGAGGTTCTCCTTCTCTTTCAGGGCTTCAGCGGAGCAGTTTGGTCGCGGGAGCTGCGGCCCTTTGCTCGGGGCTGGTCTGTTGCTGAAGTACCGCGCCATCAGTGCCTGGGATGCAATAAACAATAAAAATAACAAAATGTGCTGAAATCTCAAGTCTCTAATTTTCAAGCTGAAGCAGAAAGGTCATACACGAGGTTTGAAGTATGTAAAATAGTGTGATCAGTTATTTAAGTGTCTTGCTCAGGGACACAATGGTAGTAAGTGGGGTTTGAACCTGGGTCTTCTGGTTCATAGGCGAGTGTGTTACCCACTAGGCTACTAAACCGTTGTCCTCACGTATTTAAAAACAACTCGAGTGATCGTGAATCAGATCTTCTTTTGCCCACCACCACTCACCTCTGACGATGTGATCCGAGTGCAGGGGTTATAGGTGAACAAGCCCTGGAGAAGCTCCAGCAGGTCATCTCCAGCTGCACTGAATATGTGTTCCAGGGGAGTTCCGGGGAACAGTTTGAACGACACGTAGTCCGGGAGGCTCGTCATTCCCTTCAAAGCGCAGAATCAAGAAATAATGGACCGAATTTTTTTTTTTATCTTTTTATATCACAAGGTAATTCAGTGGGTCTCAAATATGAAAAATATATATATTTTTTTCCACATATGCCACCCCAAAATGATCACTGATCCATTCTTTTCCACTGAAAATTTCCTGGCTCTGACACTGCACAGTATAAGGAATTAAAGTAAGCAATCAAGAAAGTGCTGCTGGGTATTTCCTCCATGCACAGCCACAGCAAGGTTCTTTCCAGGGTCCAGCTTGGAACAGGCCAGACATGAGCAGTTTATGATTGTTTTTTTTTTTTTTGGGTTTACTCAGGAATCTGTAGAGAAACAGGAAGACATTGCAGATGAAACTAACCGGCCACGTTTCCTCAGTGGGAGTTCCCAGAGCTTCGAATATTTTCGTCAACTGGTCCAGGTCTGAGTCGCCAGCTAGGAACGGTAACTGATACCAGAAGCAGGAGAAATTTAATAAAAATCACACTGTATAGTGAGAGAAGGAATAAAAGAAAACAGCTATGGCTGGAATTGAATTGTCTTTCTAAAAGTCTGTTGGCTGACTAAATCTCACAAAACGTCAAATGACCATGTGTGTGTGTCATGTGATCTTACTCGCAGGAGGAGCTCTGCTAGAATGCAGCCCACTGCCCACATGTCCACGCCCACTCCATACATCCTGGCACCAAAGAGCAGCTCGGGAGCGCGATACCATCTGTAATAAGAAAACAAAGGGCCTTTTTATGACAGGTCTTGAGACAAAAACTGAATAAATAAACTTCTTCCCACCACTGTTACTGCTGAGCCTCGGTGCACCTACATAACAATCTTATCAAACAAAAATGTAGAGAACGTTGCGCAAGATACAAGACTCCATTTCTGGTTTGTCATTGGCAGAATGCTATTCCAAAATCAGGGCGCTGTGAGATGTACAGATGGAATCTTTGTTTGATACAAAGGTGAAAGAACAAGACCTTGTAACAACTTGATGTGTGTAGACTCTGTTTGGACTTCCAAAGGCCTTCGCCAACCCAAAATCGGCGATTTTCAGCACTCCCTTTTCATCCAACAGTAGATTATTGGGCTTCAGATCCTATAAAAACACAAAACACAGAGGAAACATTAGATATGGAAGATATCCAACCAAGGAAACAAACAATGAAAAATTTGTGAGCAGCAAAAAGATGCATACAAACTGATCAGATCTGACTAGCTACATTTCCACACCACATTAACCAGAGCTTCCCTTCCACATGCACATACAGACACAGCTCTTCTCTCACCCTGTGCAGGATCCAGTGCTGGTGCATGTACTCCAGGCCCTGCAGTGTCATTAGAATATACGCCTTGATGTGGGCCGGGGTCAGAACTAAACTGGTGTCTTTTATGATCACCTGGGGAGGAAAAAAGAATGAGAGCATCATGCAACGCGGACCTAGAAAAGGCAGCGCATTTAAAAAAGAAAAAAAATTGACACTAGAATATTTAATAATTAAAACTCTAGCAAAATAAGCATTGTCATTAAATGAGGGGAAAAGTTAGGCTTTCAAATGAGGCTTTTTATTGGGTTTATCCAAATAGTTTGTTCTCGAATAAGCAGTACATTTTAAATTATTCGCATTGAGCCATTTTTAATACGTATTATTAATCCTACATTTACCAACACAAGATACTACAAAATATATAACAAAACGTTTATGTCTGTGACTAGTTTGACCATGATTGCAAAATGCAGTGTACGTCTATCACTGGAGAACACTGAATTATGCAGAGGAATTGCTTGGTAGGGTGGTAGTAGCCTAGTGGTTAACGCACCCGCCTATGAACCAGAAGACCCGGGTTCGAATCCTACTTACTACCATTGTGTCCCTGAGCAAGACACTAAGTTGCTCCAGGGGGACTGTCCCTGTAACTACTGATTGTAAGTCGCTCTGGATAAGGGCGTCTGATAAATGCTGTAAATGTAAATGTAATGTAAATGCTTGTGGGATAAGGTGGCAGATAATCCCTTTGAGCAGAAAAAAGTAAACCATATCTTTGTGTATAAATATGTAGGACCGTCCATTAAAGGGTTTATTCAGAACCATTCTGAGGAGCAGTACGCTCCTGACAGCTTAGATGAACCTTTTAATTCCCATCCCATAAGATGCAACCACAATTTTATACTGAGCCATAAATAGACCATGCTTTAGAACCTGTGCAGAACAATACATTTTTCTTCTTGTCATTTCAATAAGATGCATTACATCATTACTAAAAATGTGTTGACAGCCCATCTTACCTCCAGATCAGTTTCCATGTAGTCAAACACCAGACTGATGTTTGATTTGTGTCCAAAAGCATCTAGGAGCTTTAGAAAACCAACAGAAGAGAGAAAACAATAATAAGATGCTTCCTGTTGAAAAAAAAAAAAAAATGTGCAGATTAAAGGACCCCTGACGTGAATTTTTTTCTTAGTGGTTCCTTAATACTGTATGTGAATTCAGCAGAATTTGGTGCAGAATTCAGCAAGTTCCAGAAGACCAGACACCAGAACTTAGGAAGTCCAGAGATTTCCCCAGGATGCGCCGTTTCGGTGTCTGTAGCTTTAAATGCTAATGAGGAGGAGAGCGACGGGATGAGGAGGAAGGTGCCAAACCACAAGGAAGTCCTGTTGGCGTTTTTTTTTCCAGAAAATTAAATTAACCCACTGGTGCTTCAGAGTCTCATGTGACATAACTAAAAAAAAAATACATTTGTGCTCATTTTTACATCCAATCACCAAGCAACTGCAATGCTTCACATGTTCGGAAGCCATGATGGTCGGTGGAGATAATGTTTTAGGGGAGGGCTGGGAAATTCTCTGGGCGGAAAAAGCATTAAAAAAGGGGGAGGTACGTTTTTTCCGCCGATTCTGAAGCAGAACGGCCAAAGCAAACTTTACAACTATCACCATTTCTAGCAACTGCAGTTTATAGACAGGCTGGGGGAACGCATATTAATGTTAAATAATCTCACAAAGGGTAATTTTCATGACAGGAGACCTTAAAGCAGGACACTTTTAAGATCTTACTCCAATAATGTTGGGGTGGCTCAGCTCTTGAAGCAGTTTGATCTCTCGAAGGGCAGTCCTGTTGATGCCTGAAAAGAAACACAGAAAAAAATAAGACGAAAAGACCAAAACGGGACAAGAGAAAAAACTGACATACACAGCTACCGTGTAAAGGCAAAAATGTAAAATCCTGTCTTGTAATTTTAGTTCACATCTGAAAGGTGTTTAATCTGTAGACTAAAAGGAAAAGAGACAGCAGATTCGGTTCTGCCCTATGAGGTTGAATAAATTCGTAATCTGGCTTGTAGACAGCTCCGCTCTGGTACCAGAAAATGTCTGAGCATTAGATGGCAGTCACCACTGTCTCTCTCCATCTTACCATCTTTAGCCTCCGTCCTGTGACCAACCTTAATCTACAAAAGAAGGAAAACGACATGGAAGCTTTATTAGACCTCATAGCTTTTATAGCACAAGCATGCACCAGACATTGGCAGAAGGCCCACCTTCTTGATAGCAACTATGGTGTCTGTTGTCTTGTCTCTGGCTTTATAAACAGTGGCGAACTGAAAGCA
Source organism: Denticeps clupeoides (assembly GCF_900700375.1). Taxonomy (NCBI): domain Eukaryota; kingdom Metazoa; phylum Chordata; class Actinopteri; order Clupeiformes; family Denticipitidae; genus Denticeps; species Denticeps clupeoides. The sequence goes on along the minus strand of NC_041717.1, from coordinate 15,289,920 downwards.
GAAAGAAGCCATGAGATGTTTCCGTTCCGCAAGACTGTAATGAACACGGTTGCTGCAGTTTGCAGGCTTTGCAGGTTACCTGACCCTCCCCAAGAAAGTCCAGCTTTTCATATCGCTTTGCTCTCGACTTCACATCCAACGCCATGCTCAACTGCCTGTTCTCCGGCTCACTTCCGGGTTGTTAAAGAGCGGGTCAAAACAAGCGCTTCCGGTTTAACTTACGTCAAGAGCCTGACGACTCTCCGCGTTTTCTCTCGTTATACTTTGGGCGCCACGTACGCCATACACTTACATAGAATTACATGTTTTGTAACATTATTTTAAACAAATACCAAAGAAAAACGCTGTTCAGTCGTGTCATTCTAATAGGATTTTCAAAATGTCAGTTCCACGTGTAGCATGACAATTTTAGTTATTCTTAACCCATACTTTCTAGTCTTGACTAATCCATCGTTTTGTTTGTATCACGTGACTTGGAGAGAGTCGTCTTTCTGCTTTTTAGGAAATTCTTGACCCAAAATCTTTTTTGTTACCACAGTGCCCACATGTGGCGGTTTTTTAAAAATTTAAATCGGACGGTAGAGGGCGGTGTCTGTCAATTATAATTTTAGTCAAAAGTTTTTTTTAAAACAAAGGTTCTAATTCTGTTTATCAGTAAATAATACACGTATATGTATGTGTGTCTGACTGATACATGACAAAATAACTCTTTAAAGGAAATCAAATATATTCTTCTGGATAACTGGATGTGGGTGTGGTATTCACAGCTTTGTGAGTCGTATTATAAATCAGATTATCAAAATTCAAACAAAGATGGTATGAAATTTACAACAGTTTTTTTTTGTCTTTTAAGGAGATACTGTCATTAATGTTCATTAACCCCTAAGGTCATATTGCCACTTAACTGAAGATGATGGACTGAGATTTATAATCTCATTTACTCCACTCTGCTTCCCATCCAGGGCACATTGTGTGCGTTCGCATCCGGTTTCTGTCCCACCAGCACTGCGGTGTTAATCGCAGTGAGAAACGAGTGAAGAGGATGTGGGCATTTGGCGTAAGCACTTCCAGATGCCTGTGCAGCAGATTCGGGCCGAGGCACGGCTGCACCCTTCACTACGCGCCAGGCCCTGCAGGAAATCGGCGCAGCTCTGCCCAGATGTTACAAATTTTAAAAGGCTGAGGATGTGCCCAGAGCACTTTCAGATTGTATCAGGGCGAAAGCCACTGAGCTTGGTGGGTCTGGGGACGGAGATGAGTCATGGAAAATCTCATTTTCATGCTCACAGCAGATCGCGGTTGTTCTCAGCATCACTTGGGGCTTGAGGCCAGGAGCAATCCAGCAGCTTCTCCAATGTGAAATATATCCATTCGCCTTTATTCCATGCAGAAATCCAGCTTGGAAACACTGAATACCCAGCACTTAACACTGGGTTGGAGGTTTACCCAATTTCAGCACAAATCCGGGGTGCCCTGTTCACACACCTGGTTTGTTTGATGTGGTTCCCATTGGCCTGCTTTGATTTGTCTTGTGGTTTCCAAGTTGTCGTGATGAGTAACAGGATTTGAGGGAGATGTGTGTTTTAGACGTTTTTGGAGAGCTATGACAAGCATCTGAAGGTTATCATGTGGACGGATGATTGGTTGTTAATACCACATCAGTGGAGTGCGGAGGAATCGGCAATACCAAGACAAGACAAGATCGAGGTCCTTTCACGCCAAGACAAAAAGTAGAGACAAAAAGAGTTCTAGGCTTGGACATGCACAGGAATTTAATGTGCTTTTGGAGAGGACATTTTTACATATTGCAACAAAAGATGATTTAATTATCTTTACGATAGGTTAGTTTGAGGGCATCAAGTATTCAAATCTACATTGTATATTTACATTTACAGCATTTATCAGACGCCTTTATCCAGAGTGACTTACAATAAGTAGTTACAGGGACAGTCCCCCCCTGGAGACACTCAGGGTTAAGGGTTAAGTGACACAGTGGTAGTAAGTGGGTCTTCTGGTTCATAGACGAGTGTGTTACCCTCTAGGCTACTACCACCCTACTATCACATTGCAGAAATGTAAAAAATGCACTTCTGAGTAAACCCAACATTCAAGCTTTGAGCTTAGAGAGAGAAGTATGTCTTGTAAATTCTGTATCATGTATTGCAGGAATTCAATTTTGTGAGGCAAATTATAATTCAATTTTAGAACTTGTATTTTGGTCAGACTGAATATGTTATTACTTAAGTTATTACTTCTAACAAAATTTAGGCTCCATCTCATGCTCTGTGAGCACCCAACAGCTGTGTCAATTCAAAAATGGTCAAAAAGGGAAATCTAACAAATTTGGAGATCTAGGTAAATTTAAGATGACACCTCATAGGACAGTTCCCCATCATTATTATTATTACTACAGCTTAATAAGCTTTGCTAAGCAGGTAAATCCACCTGGGCGTGTTCTTTTTGTATTAGTATTCTTAGAACTAATGTAGCTACATTAAGCTACGTTAATGCTAAGAAACGTTCTTTTTTCTTCCTCTGTTCTTCCTCTTCCTCCACCCCCCTGGATGGATGGGGCACTTAGCATTTGCCTATACTGCCTATGCCACAGGCCGGCCCTGTCTAGACCTTTAGATCTTAAATTGTAGCCGCTGAGGTTATTAATAATATTCACAGCTGCTGTGGGTTTAAATGCAGTATCCTCACTTGCAGTGTGTTTACAGTGTTGACGGTGGATGACGATAATTTAATTCATAAATAATATTAATAACAGTGGCAGTGGTGGCCTAGCAGGTAAGGATGCTAATCAGTAGGCCGCGGCGTCAAATCCTGAACCTATGGTGCCAGACGGCTGCACACTGCTCACTAAGGTCATGGGTTAAACGCAGAGGACACGTTTCACAGTCTCACCGTGTGCTGTGCTGCAGTGTTTCACAATGACAATCGCTCCACTTTCACTTCATGTAACGTTCACCTGTGAGAAGTAGTTAAACAGGCCCATGCTACGGTGTTTCACATGCTAAAGATGAGGGGACGGGCATTTGCGTCACTTTGTGGCACAGTATTTCTTCCCTGACAGCGGAGCAGAGCAGACCAGGGCAGGGGTCAGAGTTCAGCACGGAGAATGAAGATGCTTTCCAGCTCATCTGGTTCATTTTAAGTGTGTTTTCCATCCAGCATCTGACCCACGTGACATTTAACTACACTTCATTAAAACGGAGAAATGTCTGCCTGCCTTTTCTTTTATAAACCGCACATCTCTCTCATCTCTCTTCATCAGACCACATTCGCATTTTCGCCGTGGATCCATCTGTTTGAGGTTCCTCCTTTCCTGTTTTTGCTAAACCGCTGGTACTGAACTCTCATCTTCCCCTTCTGGTGGGAACTCAGGCCAACGGCCCTGTTGAATCTGGCCACGGTCGCCCCGAACAACCGCAGAACAACAGCGTCCCCATCCACTTCAGCCGTCACAGTCGAATCAGCGCGTGGACGTTGTCACAGTCGCGTTATCTGTCCCCATGTGCTCTGCATGGTGAACATGCTCTTCTGTTACCTGTTTACTGTATGCGCAGCAGCACCATCAAATGTTTCCCACTTCAACAGGAAGTGGTTTGGCTCGGGCTCTCTTCTTATAAAAACGCCTACTTCCTGTCACTTTGATAAACACACTTGTGGTTTTTGAGCTCGCTAACCCCATCAGATAAATCTTCTGAGACGCTGCTGAAACGACCCTGAAGCCAAATCGTGCAGATCTGTGCGTCCCCAACAGTCACCGGTGGCAAAAACACAATGCTGCTGTATTACGGTGACAATATTATTACACACTGGCTTATAATCATCATCCCGGATGAAGCCAGACTGACAGATGAATTGTGCTTGACAGAGCAAGATATTACGTTAATGTAACAGAGGGCGCGACCTTTGACCCCTCTAAATGTCGGAGACGTTACCCACGCCCAGCCATTTCTGATCTGTGACGAAGGAAGGGCGAGAAGAAAAATCCCCGGGTTACACCTCTATCAGGCAGGAAATCAGCGCTGCACCCGGCCTGCAGGTCGCTCGACATCGCGTCACGCACACGTTTATTTAAAAAATCAGACGGATGGATGAATTTATGGTTGATTAAATGGAGAGAAGGATGTGTGGATGGATTCATGTCGTATAACAGACGTGTGGAAGTTATTGAAAGGTTTCAGTAAGGCCTAAATAGATGAACTAAGATACATTTACATTTACAGCATTTATCAGACGCCCTTATCCAGAACGACTATCAGTATTTACAGGGACAGTCCCCCTGGAGCAACCTAGGGTTAAGTGTCTTGCTCAGGGACACAATAGTAGTAAGTGGGATTTGAACCTGGGTCTTCTGGCCTTCTGGTTCATAGGCGAATGTGTTACTCACTAGGCTACAACCACCCAAGATGGTGGTCAGAGACTGAAGTGTAATAAAGGAGGTCCCCTGTTAACTTACCAGGAGACCCCCATTTCGTCAGTCTCGCACAGCGGGACGTTTCACACGTCGGTTCAGCACAACGTTCCCAGTACAAGTGGGGCTGATGAGAATTAGAAACGGGCCAGTAAGTCTGCCGAAATATCACCGTTTCATGCACTCCACCTTCTTTACTTTTTTAATCGTCTCATTGTGGTGGAACATCAGACGAGTCATTACTCAACCGAATCTCTTCATGCCGTGTGGGTGTCGTTATGACCTATTTGTTGAGTAAGAACGAAAACTCAGAAACCGTAGAGTCTGCGTCGCAACGAACCCGACTCACATACCTGGAGATCTTAAACGGCGGGAACTGAAACTGGAAACTTTTTGTTTTACTGAACAAACCGAACGTCTGAAGCAGGCTCTCTTGTCTGTGTCAGGGGAGAAACATGATTCGAGTCCCCTTCCTGTTCCTCACTTCGTGTTTTGTTTTGTGCACGATGGTTCTCCTTCTAACAGAAAAATGGCTGAACTTTTACCTTCTACTGCGTCAAGCCCATTAAAGGTCACCTGAGCATTTTATTTACTTCCTTTTCCTATATAATCGTTAAAAACCTCTCACTACCGCAGCTCGCTCGGACATCAGTGGAGGTGTGATAACATCTAACATCACACAAGTAGATAACGTGAAACTAAGAAAGAAACAAAGACCACCAGGCCACCCGAGCGGCCTTAGTCATCTCCTGACGAATCATTTCAGTAAAGAAGAATAAAATGAAAAGCCCCTTCATCAGATCTTCCGTTATCTGGCGTGTCTGGAGTACGAGTAAGGTCTGCGGTCCCCTGCCGGGTCACTGTAAAAACGCAGAAGAAAGTTCTAGCACTGTGTGTGTGTGTGTGTGTGTGTGTGTGTGTGTGTGTGTGTGTGTGCATGCACCCCAATTCTGATTATTTTTTGCCTTCAGGTAAATGTACCAACCGGGTCGCCGCGCTCTGCCTGTTCCCTCGTTGTTTGTTGGTGTATCCGGCGTATCCTGGGCAACCTTTATCAACGCAGCCTCAGTGGATCCTGACACTGAGCAGTGACGTCAGTAAAAGCGCCACGGTAACGGTGCTCTATCACCTTCTGGGGCGGTGGTGGCCAAGTGGGTTAAGGAAGCAGCCCTGTAATCAGGAGGTTGCCGGCCACTGAGGTGCCACCATAGCAAAGCACCGTCCCCCAATACTGCTCCCAGGGCGCCTGTCATGGCTGCCCACTGTTCACCAAGGGTGATGGTTAAAAGCAGAGGACACATTTCGTTGTGTCACCGTGTGCTGTGCTGCAGTGTTTCACAATGACTTCACTTTCACTTTCACTTCTGTTGAAACACGAATTAAAGACAGAACCTAAACAAGGGATTAGGAGTATATATATACACACACACACACACATACACAGCATTTATCAGACGCCCTTATCCAGAGCGACGTACAATCAGTAGTTACTGGAGCAATTTAGGGTTAAGTGACTTGCTCAGGGACACAATGGTAGTAAGTGGGATTTGAACCTATGTCTTCTGGTTCATAGGCGAGTGTGTACTTCCACCCATTTAATTAGATGTATGTAGAGCATTTAAAATGGCATCAACACATAATGGCATCAATGGCATCATGTCTTTTGTACTATGAGGGCACTTATTGGCAAACTATTTTGTCAAAAGTATTGGGACACCCATCTATACACATAAATACATTTTAATGACACCATGGTCTGAATCAATAGTGCCCTTTTATGATGAAGTGGGCCCACCCTTTGCAGCTACAACAGCTTCAGCTCCTCTGGCTGGGATTTCAACATGGTTTATGAGTGTTTATGGGTATTGTTTGAGCATTTTTGAGGTTAGGCAGTGAAGTTTGGCTTGGAGTCAGGTTGAGGTCCAGTCCCTGTGCAGGTCAGTCCAGTTCCCCCACACCAAGCCTGCTCATCCAGGTCTTTATGGACCTTGCTGCGTGCACTGGTGCGCAGGACTCACAAAGTCGGGAGCATGAAAATGGCCAAAATGAAGAATTCAGACACCATTAGTAACCCCTCCACCCTCCACCATTCTCTTGGCAAACCCAGACTTGTCCATCGGTTTTCCAGGACAGAGAACAGCGATTCATCAGTTCAGAGAACACGTCTCCATAAGATGCAGCTGCACATGCAGCTGCTCCGCCAAGCTCCCTACATGCTGATCTTGAGCTCATCTGAAGGCCACCCGAGTTTGAAAGTCTGTTAGCTCCTGACTCTGGCAGAAAGGTGGTGACTTGTGCGTACTGTGCACTGTGATTTTACGTGCCCTGCCCCTTCCAGGCTGAGCCACTGTTGTTCCCAACATGCTTCCATGTTGTTATAATACCACTAACAGGTCGATTTGCCTATAAAAATGTCACTGTTGTCAGTCACTATCCTGAACCGCTTAGTCCTGTTACTCATGGGCGCTCTGGATAAGGGCGTCTGATAAATGCTGTAAATGTAAATGCAGTGTACATGCTTTTGGACGGTAGGAGGAAACCGGAGAAGCCAGAGAGCACTGGCATTCAACCCCTCAACCTTGTGGCACTCCTGCTTGTTTGTTCGATCTGGAGGCGCATGTTGGAGGCTGGTGGCCTGAGTGCTAGAAGGAAAGGTCCATCACAATGTCTGCTGTGGTGCGAGGATGCGTCCATGGATGGGTGGATGTCCACAAGCACACACAGGCTGTCCACTCCTGAAAGGTGCTACAGAGGCAAGTGGACAAGTCTTCCACTAGGGGGGAGTGCGACACATCGCCATGCCAACAGTCCAGACAGGTTTATTTGACTCTTTTTTTGGTAAACCTTCTGCAAGATGCATCCCATGAAATAAACCATTTAAAAAAAATAATAAAAAAGTAACTAATATGTATAACTACCTGACATGCATATGTGGATTTTTTTTTGTTTTTACATTTTTATTTATTATCAGCCCAGTTAGCCTGTTGTTATTATTATGATGATGATTATTATAGCATTTTGTCAGGCCTCGAGCGGGCACGGCGTGTGCGCGGCGACGCTGCGTCCACTCAGGTCCGCGGGCGCGCCGCCGCTGACAGGTAGAGGCGGCATCGAGCCGCGGAGGCGCGGCGCGGCGCGGCGCACGGCGTGTCCAGCGCGGCGCTCGGATCATTATCACCAGCTGCTGCCGCGGGACCGGCCGCTCAGAGGAGGAGCGCGGAGAAGCAGCACCAGACGTCCGCGCCTCGCCGCCGTCCGTCCGTCCGTCACGGGACCTCGAGGGGCCGAAATATTATTATTATTATTATTATTTTTTTTTTTTTTCGGTAATTAATCTTTTTTTTTTTCTCCCCTTCGGGAGGGGGAGGGGGGGGGGCAGAGATCCTCGCCGCAGTGAGGCGGTCCGCTCCTGCGCCCGAGCCTCCGGTTTGAGAGCGAGAAGACGATGCGGGTGCCGCGGCGCCCGAGCGTCACGAACTGCGCACTTCCACCCGCGGGCCCCTCCGGCGAGAGCCGGCCGCCGTCTCGACGTTTCCCGTCTCTTCCCGGCGCCCGCCTGACGCCATTTTACCGATTTGACAGATTACGGAGCGCGCGACACTCCGTGAGGTGTTTTTGATTTTTTTTTTTTTTTTTTTTTAAATCGCCTCCGTGGATTTTAATTGATCCGGGTTTTGTCCGCGAGAGCCAGCGCAGCGGCGGACATGGGTGAGTGTTCTGTTTTTTTAATCCACAATGATAATAATTCTTATTTTCTGCGACCGAACCGGTGTACGCTTGTGCTGCGCGCACCAGATGGGTAAAGATGCAACTCTGTGCAAACTTGCACTAAACTATTAAAAAAAAAAAACCCGCTTCAGGCTCAATCTCAGCCCTACCTGGGGAAGAGTTTTATGAAGCAAAAAAAAAAAAAACACGCATTAAATATGACATTCTCATTTCTAATGCACGTCTGTTTTTGGGGAGGTTAGTCGCTGTAGGTCAGAGGTCACGCCGCCCGACGTGGAAAAAAAAAAAAACAACAACATGCGTCTTTCCCGCTAATTTCATTAATGAGGAGGCAGGTCACGCGCACCACGCAACTGGGAAGACGGAGCATGCGCACTGGGAGGCGGTGGTGTGTGTGTGTGTGTGTGTGTGTGTGTGTTTTCATATTTCGGTTTATGAAATGACGCTGGGGCTCCTGCGGTCACGCCTCCTGTGCTCGGTGGCCTGATGTCGGGAACGACGCCCGGCCTTCCGTGCAGAAGCTCCCCACCGAAATATGCTCCGTACGGAGGCGGGTCGGTGAGGTGGGAGGGCCGGAACTACGGCAGCCTCGGCTTGGAGGTCCAGAAGAACCGCAGCGCGTTCTGGGTCAGCGGTGATCTCGCAGGGCGATGTGGCCTCCGGCTATTAATTTCTTGATGGTAAACTCGCTCAAAGAGGTTTAAACGAAGGAAGTAACCGAAGGGCCATGACAAATGTGCCAAGAGCCTTTTAGTAATTCCGCTGGGCTTTCATACAAACATGTGCCAGGGACAGGGTGGTAGTAGCCTAGCGGGTAACACACTCGCCTATGAACCAGAAGACCCAGGTTCAAACCCCACTTACTACCATCGTGTCCCTGAGCAAGACACTTAACCCTAAGTTGCTCCTGGGGGGGGGACTGTCCCTGTAAATACTGATTGTAAATGCTGTAAATGTAAAATTCCCCCCCCCGGAGACACTCGGGGGTTAAGTGTCTTGCTCAGGGAAACTGGGGTTCGAACCTGGAACTCTAGTTGTCGAGCAGGCGACTGGCCGATCGGTCCCACGTACCCGACACCGTAGCGCTGTGACTGGCCACGTAGTGGCACCGGCTTGTGGGAACCGCAGACCACCACACACGGCGCACAACAAACACGCCGCGATTTTCCTCACAGCACAGGCGGTTGGCGTTACCGTCCAGACCGTGAAGCGAGCACCCCGTCTAAACACGATCTAAACACCGCGTCCGCACCCGAGACTGATGTCCCGCTGGACGTTGAGCCCACGTTCAGGGAAAAGCCTGAATATGGTTGGATAAAAAAAAAAATGCTGATTACGTAACCGGCGTCAGTCGGCCCTCAGTCAGAACGTCCCTTTTCCCGGCAAATGTAAACACAAGGTGGTCGCCGAAGGGCCGGGCGGACGTCCGGCGCGGTGGCGGGGACACGGCGAGGGGCGCCCGCGCTTCTCTTGCCTCGCTGTTCGGAGCGTGGAATAATAAAGGACGCGCCCCGCGGCCCGGTACTTTCTCACCAGGTGTTGACGGCAGGCTTTTTTAAAAAATGATTATTATTCTCTTCTTCCCCGAGCTACGGCGAGGTTCGGTGGAGGTCTGCCAGGCCCTGACAGGAGACGTGGGGTGGGGGTCGAGATGGCCAAGGACAAATCTAATTGTTGGCAGCGGCACCGGACAGAATATCAGGACGAGAACACCTTTTTGGCAGCGGCGGGCGAACACTTTCTTTCTTTTCCTCCTTCGCCCACAGCCATTTTGTTTTCCGCTCCGCAGCCGAACGCGTCTGACTTCCAAATGACAACGCGCGCGGATAAATCCGCCTCGCGTTCTCGTACCCGCTGCCGCGTTGTAATTACACGTGTAATTTGCATGTTATTATACCCGGAAGACTTTTTGGCAAGGTGAAATTCGCAGACTTTTTAGAATTCTGCCTGGGACATATTGTCCACCAGAGAACCAGATCTCCAGGACACCGCTGGGATAATAGATATTTTATTGGGACGCGTCGCCTTCACCCGGTTCACCAGTCGAAGAGTGAAGACAACATGCACTGCATCGTCCTGAGACCGACATGTCACTTAAATCTGGGATATTTTTAACATGGGTCCAAATATGGCCCTTCACCTGCAATATATTCCTTTCTATATGAAGTAATGTTGCTCACCGTGCTCAGTAGTTCCTTTTTTAATACAGGCACAATTTTGCGAAAGCGAATTAAACCCTGAAACAACTGTTGGGTTTGTGAGGCCGCATTTAATTTATCGTCGTAGTTGACGGGATGAATTAATTTCAGATCGGAGGCTTAATGAAACATGAGGTGATGTTTTAAACATGCTGCTCGTGGTCCCAGTCGTTTCATCTTGGCACACTTTTGTCCAAGTGTGTGATCTAGCTATGTGGGGAAGTATTCATAATGCAGCTGAGTTTATTATTTATTGGTGCAATAAAGTATTCCATCTGTGTTGCACACGCTCCGGAGACGGCACGTTTTAGCGCCGGGCCGGGGGAGTTGTGGCCGATCGCCATGTCCGAACAGGGCATGGACGACCTCCAAGCATTTTCTTTGCCTTGACCGTCACTCCAGAAGAGGGACATAATGACTGACCCTCGACCCAGGGGGCGTGATGCGATTCCATCAAGCTCATTAGACAAGGTTCTGCTGCAAGTCGCCCTGAAAGCTGCCTGTCCAGAACTGGGACTCTCCAAATCAGAGCTTTATGTTGGAAGGAGAGCAGACTAGTCGTGTTAAAAATGCAGAAGCTTCAGCTTTTTAAGCATTTTAAACATGACCATGGTTACAAAACCCCTGAAGACGACTGATTGGTCATCTCTTGTGGATGACAGGCGCCAGTGGTGGCCTAGCGGTTAAGGAAGTGGCCCCATAAACAGAAGGTTGGCGGTTCGAATTGAGGTGCCACTGAGTAAAGCACCGTCCCCACACACCGCTCCCTGGGCGCCTGTCATGGCTGCCCACTGCTCACCAAGGGTGATGGGTTAAATGCAGAGGACGCATTTCACTGTGTGCACCGCGTGCTGTGCTGCTGTGTATCACAATGACAATCACTTCACTCCAAAGTCCAAAAACGTGATTCTGTTGTGATTCAGAAGAAATTCAGAAGCAACAAACGTCTGCCCCATTCTGTCCTACAGTCCGCATTACGCATGTAATGCATGGCCCGAGAGGAGCGGGGATTTACGGTGGACGATCTGTCCACGCGCGTGAAACGTCACGCGCATCGACCCTCGGCCTGAGCTATTTATGAGTCCACCTCGTGAGCTTCCCCGCTCATCGCCATAAAAGGGGCTGCGTGACAGCGCGCCGCGTGTGATGCCGCGGCTTTAACGCCGGCCACATGGGCGCTCGCTGCGGGACGAATGGATGGACCTGGACGGCCAACACGCGCCGGGCGTGAAGAGGTGCGCTCTGTTTACTGACGCCGCCCTGGTTGTTGCGAGGGGGCCGGACCAGATCGACGGGCCGCTGCTTGTTAGAGATGCGTTTGATTTGGTACAGAGACGCCGATCTTTCTAATTGAGACGCAACCAGACGGAGGTTGGCGGGGGACGGGGGAGCCTTTTAAAGATAAACTTCTGAAAATTCCCTGTGAGGCCGATCAGAGGGAAGAGGAGGAATCCTCTGGATTTGCCTGCGGCACGATTCGGAGAATAATAAACGCACTTTTGGCTCCGACCCTGGTCTTTTACAGATTAGTCGTGTTAAAAGTGTTAAAACGTGACCATGGTTACAAAACCCCTGAAGGCTGCTGATTGGTCACCTCTTGTGGATGACAGGACACGCTCGCATCCTTTTGGAGCATCTTCCGCCTTGTTTTCCTGTCAACCGCAGTCTATAGGTTATGGATTCTTGGGTTTGCTGTGCACGTTACGTCATTAACGTTGACCGTCGCATCGATTCACTCATCTCTTCTGTGTAGGTTGTGGTGGGGGGCTTCAGACTTGTCATTAATTGATGTCACTGCTGTCTGGGTTTAGATGTGTCTTCTGGGTTAGAGCTGGAGTTGATATTCGGTTTATCGGCCGGATCATCCACGCACACGGCACTTTCGTGCTGCCTGATCCCGATGCTGCAACGCCTTTGCTTTGCTGCTGTTGACACAGCAAACCACGTTTCAGCAGGTGAGAGTGGACCCTCATCTGTCACTCGCTAGACGGTTGAAACCGAACGAGACTGACAGCCGCATGACCATAGGCCAACGTCGGCGGCGGGCGTTTACAGTAAACAGGCTGAGTGAAGGGACGCTGAGCAGAAACCCACCCACGCTCCCCTACGTAGAACCAGTCAATCAGTGCTGACACGAGACGACTGCCAGAGGAGGACAAGAGACTAGTGATCCCTTTCATTACCCCGTTTCTCTTCTGTAAATGTGCTGTCGGTTTAACCTGCCAGGAAGATCTTTGGATGGGTTAGGGTGACAGCGGTGGCCCAGGGGGTAAGAAAACAGACCCGTAATCGAAAGGTTGCCGGTTTGAACCCTGATCCCGATGAGGTGCCACTGAGCAAAGCACCGTCCCCACACGCTGTCACGGCTGCCCACTGCTGCCCACTGCTCACCAAGGGTGATGGTTAAAAGCAGAGGACACATTTTGTTGTGTCACCGCGTGCTGTGCTGCAGTGTTTCACAATGACAATCACTTCACATTCACATGGCGAGTATTGTGATATACCATAGACTCTTGTTAACAGTTATAATGTACCATTGTTCACTAACTCATAATCAGCCAGAATATGTACTGCAAGATTATGTACTGAAATGAAAGAGCTGCCTGTATTCAGTAGGTAATAAAACATGGTTTAGACATAATAAAATGATAATAAGGATAATTATGGAGCAATCAATGGCTATAATGATACATTATCTCCTTGTTAGACAGTAATTTTTAGCAATTGGGGTAAAATATTTCAAGGAACTGTTAATTGTGCTGGATAATTAGTGTCCTGTCACAGTATTGGAATTGGTGACAGTACGAATATGTTTTATACATGCGATGCCCTGCCCTAATTCACAGAGTCACACGGTTTTATGTTGCTTATTTCCATACCAGCTTCCAAAAGGCTGCATCTTGTGGCCAATTAGTGTTACTATTCATTATGTTGTCTAATTATCAAGAAAGTTGGCACGACAACACTGAACCAATGTTTGTAATTAGTTTTATTATCAGCGGATAGCAAATGGATCTGTCTGCAGCCATTCGTGACCAGGATGTGAATGCTTCGTCTGAAAGCTGTTTGCTTCTGTCTGGGACGTTCAGCCATAGTGTTCGGTGGTCCTGCTTGTGCAGAGTAGTGGGGAAGACTGTGGGAAATGGTAATGATGGTTACCCAGTGGCAGTAGCCTATTTTACATTCTCGTTTGAATGGTAATGCTCAGAGGAACTTGCACGGTACAGCGCTGTAAAAATATTGCTTTTGGACCCGCTCATATGCATTCAGCACGTTGCGCAACTGGCACATTGTAAACCGCGTGTAACTAAATCTGCTTCAGTTTTCAGCCAGAGTCCCAGAAGGTTTCCTTTGAGAAACTATCAGTCCTTTTTTTTTTTTTTTTTTCTTCGTAATCGTCATGGGGTTTCTTCCGTTACTCCAGGGCCCGAATGCTTAATTCAGCATTTACAGTGGGGTGGACTGCAGAGTAAGTGGGTTGAGGGTGGTGGAGAAACGCTGTCCTGCTTAATCCAGTCTTGAGATATTTAAGGAAAAGGAGAGTCCTATATAGGTCACGCACCGCACAGAGTGATGCATTCCGCATTCCATCTGATATCAAACGGAATCCTGCATTATACAATGTGTGGATATTCAGAGTGTAAGAACGTTGGAAACCTTTGAACCTTTGACTCCGGTGATCTGCGTTCGGAGATCAGTCACCCTCGAGGATTCGCTTGACAGCTGCAGATTGAGCCACTGTTGACAAGTGGGTTGAGTAAAGTTGACAGGTGATCCGTATTCGGACGTGTTTACTGCATGTTCTCAGTTCGGTCAGGCCACGCCACCTATGGGAGCTTGTCAGTTTTAATGCAATTTGATGGGAAATGTACTAAACTGTAAGGTCAAAGACACTTGAAGGACAACAAGAAGGACTTGTTTAATTATGTTTATACGTGTGACGTATCAATGTGCGGGTTTGAATCCGGGATGACTTTCATTGGGTCTAATTTAAAAACACAAAAAGAGATCGATTGACAAATTATTACACACCAACAAAATGGTATTTGGTTTCTCTTCTTCAAGATACAGATAACCACCAAGCAGTTCTTTCTTGTTTTATCTATTTATGTAAATCCTGAGGACGTCTTACCTTGCACTAGCAAACATGGTACGTACATCTACAGCTGGGGTAGTGCTGATATTGGAGTACCTGTTTATTACTTTTCAATAAAACAGCTCAAGGACGGATAATATCAAATTAAGCAAGAACCTATTATCGTGGTGTACAACAAGTCTTACAAGCCAATAGCGTGGTCCCACATATGGCATCATTGTACAACTCACAGTGGATTAATCAAACTAATAGAGGTGCACGAACCATCCAGCAGCTACAAACGACAGACATGTGTTGGATGGTCATAAGGTCAGATATCTTAATGTGCAAGTTCCGGCTTGTAGAAACAGTGTTGATTCTAGAAAGTACCTGGGTTTGATAGAGCAAAGTCCACCCTTATGGCACCAACGGGGTGGTCGGGTGACATGTCCAGTTACAGTGTTGACTGTAAACACAGATGCCGGTCCTGCAGTTTGGGTCACATGTTCAAGATCCGAAAGGCTTCAACCGGCTATTTTGGGACAGCTGTCTCAAGGCGCACTATCGTGCCTCATGCAACGAGGGCAGTGTCAAGGGTATCCAGCTCATCTGTGGTAGATGATTTGAAGCCTCAGTCTCAGTGAGATTTATATGCAGTAGATATTACTATTATCAAATATACAACATTTTCAATTTTGAAGATAATTACTGAGATTTTTTTTCCATTTTCTCTCCTCTCCAGTTTCATCTTGGGAAGTCTGTGTCCTTGTGAAATCTACAAGATCCAGAAAGCAATAACATTTAGACTCACCATAATTCCCACTGACTGAGAGCAAACTACATCGCAGGCGTGAGCCTGTTTTTCCTCGTGGTTTGCCTGCATTTTGTTTCTTTCGCTGATTGATTCTGGAAACGCAGTTCGGCATCACTGATGGAGCAGAAGGATATTTCTCGGATGGCGCGGCCCAAGGTGGGCGAAGCTGAGTTCTTCCCAATTGGGAGCACTGTCACCAGGGCTGGCCTCTGTGAGAACCCTGGCATGCATCTGCCCTCTCCTGCGAAAGGCCTCCTGGTCTCAGAAAAGAGAGCGGATCATGAAGAGGACGAGGAGCTGGGGCCGGGGAGGGACGTGGATGCGAACTCGAACGCAGACAGCGAGAAGTGGATCCAGCCTGATGGGCTGGAAGAGCAAGAGTTCTCCATCAAAGAGGCCAGCTTTTCCGAGGGAAGCCTCAAGTTGAAGATCCAGACCACAAAACGGGCCAAGAAGCCACCCAAAAACCTAGAGAACTACATCTGTCCCCCCGAGATTCGCATCACCATCAAGCCACCAGGAGAGCACAAGATTGCCAAGCTTGGCAAGAGCAGCAAAGTTGCTAAAGAGGACGACAAAGCTTCCTCTAAAAAGAAGGTATGTTTTACAGTACTTCTCCACTGCTTAGACATAAAGCAGACCCTTTGTACCTAACCTGTATCCAGGAGATATTTTTGAGAGATCACTGTCCATCATTGTGTAGTGTAGTGGAAGCGAACTTCGTCTTATCCAAACACGCAGTTAATTCCTACGTTCTATCTTGTTTCATTTCAAACCTGTGTTGCAGCAGATTCGTTTCATGCATTGTTTAAATAAATACTGCAGCTCTGACAATGACTGTGGGGGAAAAAAAACAATCAGATGCGTCAGAAAGGAAAAACGGGAACTTTTGTTCTGTAAATAATTACTTTTCGACAAAGTCGACATTCTTCTCGGTGCAGATTTGTCTGTGGTTACCTTTCACGCCTTTAATCCTGATCGTTTCAGATGTTCTGTCGTGACTCGTCATTTAAAATGAGCTTTATTTCAGCTGGAGTCTCGCCAGCCTGATAGAAATTCCCGACACTTGCCATCTATTTTGGTGCCAGCTGCTTACCCTGCCAATGATGGCTGTCTTGCCGAGCGCCTTTTTCTGCCATTCACCTTTTTTTGTTGGCATTTACTACAATAACTGATTCGACACTCTACTGTATCCCGGTTTCCTCAATACCTTCTGAAGTTCAGCATAAAAGGAAAAGCACAAAGCCAGCAAGGATGAGTTAAAACAATGAAATGAAAGTGGCGAATGGAATTCTCAATGAAGGTCTTGCATTCACCATTTATCATTGCAGTCGGTTGGCATTCATGGGCCTGTAGCTCAGTTGGGTTCTTTTGACCTCTGCTGATAGTTGGTAATTACCCTTTCCTGTCAAGGAGATCTCACAGTTTAACAAGAAATGAGCAAATACAGTACAGAATTTCCCAAAAGAGACACATTTTTCCCTTTTTTGTTGAAGTGAAGGCAGGAAAGAAGAACTTGGCGGCTTCTGGGAGAGAATGAAAGCAGTCTTTTGATGCCACAATCTGACCCTGTAATTTACAATAATTAGGGAGAAAAAGTGGAACTGCCAGCATCAGCATCTTTCTGTAAGAGCAGCGAATCTTAAATTGAAAGAAAAAAAAAAAGCCTGCATGGTGATTCATTGGAGTTTTGCGTAAGTCAACAGTTCGGGGTTTAGCGCTAGTTTGAGGTAATTTCACCGGTTTAATTTAGATAATATGGTGCCAGACGATGCCACAGTATTGTCATTTTTAAGATAAAATGGCCTCTTGCTGTGGAGGACAGGCTGACAGACACTGTTAGCATTAAGGCAACAGTTAGCACTGTTAGCATTGATTCAATTGATACTAGTTTGTGAAAAAATAAAGAAGATTTGCCTTGCTGCCAGCTGTATTTCTTTATATGTGTACATGGCTCATGTATAAATTAATTCAAATAAGAAACCTGTAGCGCTAATATGCTTACAAGGTAATGGCATTTGACCCGAATCGCAATTCTCTGAATGTTGGGGCTGATGACAATATCATAGGGTCAAATTATCAATAATATTATCAACATTATTGGCTAAATGTATTAAGTGGCCATGAAAAGCAATAGCAGATAATTACAGGAGACCCGGTTTTGTTCGATGAGCTTTTGTGTAGAATTTAGGCGCTGTGCTCTCATCTCATTATGAAGAATGGAGTGGCTCTGGGTTAGTTCTTTTTGGTTGGGGTGGCGTTAGGGAGGGGGTCGGTGGGTATGAAGTGCAGCTGTCTCTTTTTTGGCATCTCCACACTGACCACAGACAGAAGGTCAAAAGGGGCTTTAAGAAGGACGGTGGGGGTGGCCTCAAAGCATTTCGGCGAAGGATGGGTCTCTATACAGCCGCCCCCAAGTTTGGAGAAATGTCAAAACCCCCCCTCCCTTTCCAGCACACACAAAAACACACACACACACACACACACACTCTAATCTTCTAAACCCACCCCCAACACAGACACACCTCATGTAAAACCCATCCCCCTCACACACACACACACACACACACACACACACACTCATCCATAGACAATTTGTTACATTTTACATGACTGCCCAAGTGTGGCCCTCATAGAACGCAGCGTCCCGTTAATTAGAAATGAGAGCGACGTTTTTTTGCGCTCATTCTCGTTTTTTTTCAAAAACGAGAATGAAAATGAAGATCATCCTCTCCCCACAGTCCTGGGCTTAGCAATCAAACCTAGCACCTCTTTAGATCTCCTCAGTTCCAGGCAGCGCAAGGTCAAGGGTCACGGTGTAATTGAAACCGGTCGGGGCTTGCTGAGAAAGGGGATTACATCAAGCGTCCGGACTGTGACAGCTGGTGTCTCTGCTCCCATTTGCACGAACGGTGCCTTTTCCTTCCCGTAATGAAATCACAGCTCAGAGCGGCTCTTAAAACCACCGACCACTCTGATCTATTAGATTGATCTCTGTGCATCACTCACAAATGTCCTTGGCACGCGTCGGTTGTGTCGTTGCAGATTAGAAATGAATCTGGTAAATAGTTCTATTTCTGTTGAGCACATTTTTAATATTCATCCATTGCCATTAGCAGCGTGTGTAAATAGACTCTGCTTTGAATAATCATCAATTTCTCTGTCTGTAATTTACTGCATATTTATTTCCATTACAACGCATTATGGAAATGACAGGGTTTCATTAAACGGCTCATGAAAATTTGATGGGGAGGACGAGAGGAAGCGGCGGTTTTAGTGTCCCATCTGTCTCGGATGTTGCTGCGCGTGGTGCGAAGGTGCATGTTCACCGCGATGACAGCGCAGATAGAAGGGCCAATCGATGGCCCTGGGGTGCACTTTGCACTGCTGATGTCAGGGACCTGGCCCCCCGACATGCCACTGTTTGAGAGCGGTGTCCTAACCTTGGGTAGACGTCGGGCTCGTGGCGCATCCGACTGGCCCAGAGAGCGAAAGTGAGTCGCCTGGGAGGAACAGGTTAAATAAATGAAGGATTGTGTTTGGGTTAAATGCTGCTTTTGTGCCGTAATGATTGGGAAGCCTGGCGTGGAGCAGATGGGTACCTCTACGGCTTTTTGTGTCTGGGTGTCTCCTTTTTTCTATCTTGGCTGAACTAATATGCCAGATGGTGGCAAAGAGGAAAGGCCAACAAGTAAGGCTCGGCATATGGGGAGCCTGTTTAAAACGGGACCCCGCTGTCGGGGGGCTGGGGGAGGGAAGGATGATACAATAGCAGGTAATTAAGGAAAGGACTTGACTTGGCCGCCGAGCCCTTTTTGTGCAGCATTAAACATTTTGTGGAATGATTCGGCCACGCCGGATGATATTATTATTCGTAAGATGATTCCCCCACTGGAAACATTGCAGGGGTTTTGTGCAGCAAGCTTTGAAAGAACAACTTACTCACTCAAACTCATGTCTGAGTGTAAGCTTCTGAAAAACCCATGGCATTACCGGGATACATATTGATTTTTCTCCCCTCCAGAAGGACACTGAAGGATAGAGCAGTCAGCCGTAAAGGCCAGAATACGTTGAATATTAAGACTATGTTCAGAGGGATCAAGAGGGACCTGCCGTGTTTATTGCATTCGTTTTTTTCCCTGATGGTTCTGCATTTGGACACATTTGTGGACACACTGGGCAAAGCTTATTGTTAATTACTGTATGCAATATAGCTACTGCTGAGTGGCACAACATTGTATATGGGAGCTGATTGGTTGCTGTTTTTTTTTTGCGATGGCCCGCCCCCTCTCCATACAGTTTCCGACCATCTGCCATTATCACTTATCAGGCCCTTCCAGATGATCTGCTGCTGTCATTGGCACTTTTTATTTTACAGAACCCGGAGCCAGGCTCAATCAAGTAAATTTTTTTTATCACGTGTCATTTCCAAATAGTCTACAAAAGCTAGACAGAAGTACTGATGCATAAAAAGCGTTGAGCATCGTTGAACATGCTCATCTGCAGGCCTGCTATAAAAGTCACATAATTACCTTTTTCAATGGAGTCCACCTGCATGCAATTATGACAGGTCATGTGATATCAGGCTGAATGCAGGCTGTTATGGAGGCGCCGCCCTTTCACTGTGTATTTCCAAGAGAGAAGATGCTAGAAGTGTGGCACTTACTTTTCAGAACATGCAAACCCCATTGGGCCAGTAACCATTACCGGAATGTAGTTACAAACTGGTGTTGTGCTTCTTTGCATTTTTGTGTAATATTATGTTGGACAGTTATAGAATTTATTCAGTGTTGCAGGGGATGAAGAGATCCAATAAAAGAGGCATGCTTGTGTTGTCGTTTTGACTGCTTGATGATGACATCACCGATGGCACAGACATCGCTCTATTCAGTACTGGGTAATAGGCATACTATATTTTTTCTTTTATGGAGACTCTCAGGCTTTAACGGTTGTTAACGAGTGAATTTTTTTTTCTTCGCTAATACGTCTGTTTAATGATAAGGAGGGGCCAAATCCCACTTAGAATTCACATATGGAGTAGTATGGAGTGATGGGGGGGCCCGGTTTTGAATTTGATGTCCTAATGGCATTGGACACACAGTTATCTCTCAGTCCCACAAGCCCCCTTTTTTTTATTACGGCCTCCCGTAAGCCGTATTTAATGGATGGGTGTGATCGTTTGCCACTAGTCTAGTGTATTCACCAGAAAATTAACTTGCCTATGGTTGTCAAGATGAGAGGCACTTCCTCAACCTCTACACACGGAATATTTAGAACAAGCTATTTGTCAAGTGGAGACGGCAGTTGGTGACTAGGAGGAAATTGTGGACAGTTGAGAGGTCAGAGAGAGTAACTTCGCTTGGCGGCGAGGTACTGAATGGCCTCTATAAATGTCTCCTGTTCATTTAGGACTCTAAAGATCTCCGAATGAATGCCTGGAGATGAGGCACAGTAGATATAATTGAGCTTTTTGGTGTGAGGGGGGATGGTATATACTATCAGTTTATGGTGCCAAAAACGGGGGAAATGGAAGCCATTAGATGCATTTGCCTGCCCAGCCTGCAATTTTTCCTGCATTTGCAGGGCCCCAAATGAAGCCATCTCTGTTGGGTCTCAGGGCCGCTGACTGGCTGCAAGCTGTGACTGCTTTTGTTTTGTGTGCCACTGAGCTGAAAGCTTCCCTCCTCCTCTTCCCTCTTTTCTTCTTCTTTCTGGGAGGTGTGGGGGGTGGTAAGGGAGGATTTGGGAGGGCTGGAGGGGGGGGGGTGTTCAGAGGTTATGTCTATGTGATTTACTACCCCTGAAACACCAGCTGTCCTTCTGTGTCCGTCTCTCTGTGTGCCCAAGCCACCACCCCCAGACTGGCGAGGCAGACAGCCACCACATGTGATACTCAACAGGGTAGGGCTGCGCCGGGGCCAGACAGCCATTGGTAATCCGCTTGTATTGATTTCTGGCAAATATTTTGTGTTCGCACATATTTGCCTAGCAAATGTATTTTAAGGAGTATTCATTTATTGCTATACAAATCCAGCATAGCCGTTCCTGAAATGCTTTCCCTCCACCCCTTGTGCTCAAAGAACAGTCTTATCCATGTCTCAAAGATAATTGGAGAACCACATTTTGACCTTAGGTGCACTACAGTGCCGATGGTGGAAATTGCGCTTTGGGGATTTTGTGTGTGTGTGTGTCTGTGTGTTGGGTGCGCTTACACAGGACAGGGTCAGAGTTTAGACAACTAAAATCGCCTCCCCTGATGAGGGGGGTCCTCGCGGTTGCAAGATGTTTTTTTTCCCCTCTTTCCCCATTTCCTTCCAGCCATTACCGAGTGGCCATTTGTTCGACATCTCTGAGTTGACTGAAGATTAATCTTCCACTCCGTTCTGTTCACTATTGTTAAAAGCAGCATAACCGAATATGTAAGTAATAAAGGGCAAACAAAAGTAACAACAGCGATAATAAATATAGCAACTAGCAGCAGTGGTGGGCCCCAGCTCCTGAGATCCAAATTGTGACCTCATAGTCTTTAGTTAAGGGGCTCTGTCAAGCCTCTTGAGGCTTTTGAGGACTTGACTGAACGCAGTTTTACAAGCATCAGAAAAAGGGGCTGAACAGTTTGAGCGCAAGTTGCGTCCCTCACTCATGCAGGGCGTGGCGTGTGTCGCCCTCCTGCCTGGCGCGCTACAGCCGCTTTCAGACCGAACGCGGCACGCGCTTTGTTTTGCCCTGAAACCCATTATTTGCTATGGTTTGCGTGGCGCAAGAGCGGTTTCTTCCGCCCAAGACTGGTGATAGGCGCGCTGTGCCACACTTGCACTGTGCTCGCTGCAGTGCGCCACTCGGAGGCCTTGTGGCACACCGCAGACAATTTCATCAAAAGCATCGAAGCCCCTGAGCCCCACGAAAGTGGAACTTCATCCCTCGGACGGACAGAGTGTCTTTTGCCCACGCTCTGCCCATTCAGCCGCGTTCGCCATTCGCCAGGTCCTGTTCTCCCCACCACAGCGTCCCGGGCCTCTCCCTCACTGACTGTCTCCAGCCAACCCATCATGTCTGCACATGCAACCCTGACATTAGCCGATGGAGCAGAAATAATTGTTGTGATTTATGACGTTTCAGAAAGGCTTCAAAATAATATTTAATTCAATCATTTTAATATTAATGATATTACATTTAAAAAAAGATAAATACAAACAAATGACTGTTCTGAGATACTCTTTAAAATAAACTGACTGCTTTGGGATAAATAGTTTTTTTTTATATTAAATGTGGAATATTATGTTCTGCTGAACTGTGCGTTAGGATAAAAACATGCCTGTCATAAATCAAAACAAGTCTGGCATATGAGGTTAGAGAGCCATTCCGTGTATTCGTAGGGTGAATTATGATAATAGCACATTTCTCTGTACTTCTCCAAGACCGAATGGAAAAGAATTTCCCAGTTATCAAACTGATAAAGAGGGTCCTTTTAGTGCTTTTAGCGAACGGTGTACTTTCTCTGGAGCACATTGTTGTTTGTGTATGGACATGACCCATTTATTCTTAATTACTGGGTTCTGTTCCACTGCTTAAGTCCAGGTGGAGAGTCACTTAAACTCTAGAATCCCTCCTCCTCCAAATGTCCTGTCTGCATCTTTCACTCTTGGCTTCCTAAGTCCCTCCTCGTCTGTCCAGATCCTGTCTTGAACCCTGTAATCTTTCGATGTCAGACAGCTTATCAGCCTTTCCAAATTGGACTTTGCTCGGGGGACCTTTGCCTGAGTGGCGCGTGGATCTGTGCAGCCATTACACTGGAGTTGGGAATAGCGGGATTAGGATCCTTCCCACCCGTGACAGCCAAGCAGAGTGTAAAAGCTACTACAGTCGTCTGGGTTGGTTGGCAGCCAAGACTTCATTGGAGGCCCTCAGAACGTGCAGAGGGTGTGGATCCCCGTGGAAGACCTGGTGCTGTATGCAGAGGAGCTGAACTGGACGCTGTAAACATTCTTCATTTATCACTCAGGCATCAGACGCTGTGTGACAGTGTACATAACTCGTGGCTCAGCACGTTTGGCCTCAAGATAGCATTTGAAAAGCGAAACCGCCCTGGCATCCCAGGTCCCATCTCAAGTGTGACCTTCAGCTGCTAATGGTCGCCCGTCGTGTAGGTGCTGTGGCAGTCATCACCCCAGCCTGCGTTTGCGCTAGAGTGGTAGCGCAGGATGAATTCATCGCTAAGCCTGAGGACCGCAAGGGCTCCTGTTTCACTAACCTTCACCAGACCCAAGTGGATGCGACTCACATGCCACTCAGACGCACAGCTGCTTTCACAGACAGTATATATAGGCGCTCGGGTTCAGTCAAACAGTTGCTCTGACAAATACTGCAGCAGACGCGGGTGGCGAAAATGGCAGGTTAAGTGGAAGGGTGATGGTTACAAGCGGCTCATGCCAAGTGTAGTGAGTGATCATAGACCATTGAGGCATTTTCTATTTCCTTTCAGCCCACGTTGGGATTGAGGTGAACTTCCTCGTCGTGCCTGCAGTGGCTTTAATTGATTCCCTGGTAAGCCGCTAACCTCTGTAGGTTGCGTAACTGCATTTCCGGCCCGCGGTGAGGCCTGGAGGCCTCGTGCTATTA
Organism: Denticeps clupeoides; assembly: GCF_900700375.1. NCBI lineage: Eukaryota > Metazoa > Chordata > Actinopteri > Clupeiformes > Denticipitidae > Denticeps > Denticeps clupeoides. The sequence goes on along the minus strand of NC_041717.1, from coordinate 15,266,062 downwards.
GTAACCACACTCCCTCCTGAGAGGGACGCCGCGCTGGTCGTGTCGAGAGGCCAGCAGTGGACTGCAGACGGTTTCATAGCGCCTTTGGTGGTTAGTTTTATTTGTGTCTGTGAAACCTCACCCCACAAAGGGCTTAAGGGATCAAAACAGAGGGGGGAAAAAACGCACAGGCAACACAAAGCCACTTATGCCTGGCAATGCTGTCTATTCGGGCTTGGCACCTGGTCGGGTGCAGTCTATTTTAGCCTTTATTGTCTGCAAATGCAGTTAATGATGCAAAGCGTGTTTCTTCAACAAACTTAACAAAACCCCGGGGATGGCGAGTCCCCGTCACGTGTCCCGGTTTTGCAACGGGGAACTCAAAACTCCACAGGATACTCTGGAAATATAATGAATAAATGAGTGCCAATGCCTCGGCCTGGATATCTGGTCTCACTAGGACGATGATGGTGCCACAGGGGCCATGTGGCATATTGACTTTCACTAGATCTCACTTCAAGCGCAATTGAGTTTGTCAGTGAAATGTGACCAGGCCCCATCAGCTGTCTCCCGGAGATGCTCCTGACACAGCTGCCAAGATGTCAGCAGCCCCAGATACCTTTCCGCTGAAGCTCCTTTTCCCCATGCGCCCATTGAAAAGCCAGTAATTAATTGCGGCAGACACAAAGGATGCGTTAAAGAGTCCAGTTTGGAAGGGGGGGGTTTAGAGTTCTGTTACTGAAACGAATGAGGCAGCGTGGTTTAAACGTAGTCTTAATTAGAACAGGGCTCCAGAGAAATGTTTGTTTACAACTTGTTCATATTTGAATTTATGCAGCCAGCTCATAACAAGCAGGCCGACCGCGGCAGACGACGTGCGTACAACATTAGTAAACGTCATTTATCTGGAGCCGTTCATGCGACAGGGCATCTTGAAGCAATTTGGACTAAAAAAGGTGAACGCGCACAATGGTACAATAAGTACTTGTTTAATTGCAGTTAGTAATTCAAGGTGGATACGGCCACAAAGTCTGCGGCACACATGTTCTCGCTGGGAGAGCTGGGAGAGCGCAAGATATCTTTAATTGGACAAGTTGTGCATACTTCAAGAATGAGTCACTTCAGCGCTGAGGCCTCGAAGGGAGAATGGGGCCTGACTGAAACCTGGAGAGCACAGCTTGGCTTGTGAGGAACACTGAGTTGGATTGGTGCTTGGCCGAATGTCCAGTTCTTAAAACTGGTCTCAATGGTCAACCACGGTCAAGAAAGGTGGACGTCGCATTTCTCAGGCTTCGCGCGAAACCATAAACACTGGAAGTCAGTGGTCAGCGACGGTCTGAAGCAGCCCCGCAGCTAAAGGGTGCGCACAATACCGGCAATGTTGACACGCTGTAAACAGCTGGGTCGCTGCCAGCTCTCGCCGGGAGCCAGAGACGGACCGTTACGCGGAGCGTTTCAACAAATCCCAGGACCTCTGGTGGGATTACGGACACCAAGCCCCCCCCCGCTCTCCTCTTTCTGCTGCGCCGCTCCGCTCACCTCACCTCAGACTCTGTGGAATGCTACTTTACTGTGACCTTTCACCCACACAGCCATGAATGTGCTGCGGGTGGAGGGGAGTGTGTTGGGGCAGGGGTTGGGGAAGGCGGGGCTGGTGGTTAGTTGAAGGGTTGGCAGTCACTCGCAGTCATGTGCCCAGGTGAAAGCAAATACTGTTGCTTTCAAATGGAGAAATACTGGGGCCTGCAGCTGAGCAGCCACTAAGAGCTTTCCTTGGCATTCCGAGCCGCAGAGACAGACTACAAATTAACCAAAGGCTGCTGTTTCAGCTGTTTCTTTTTCTTTTTTTTTTTTTTGGTGTGTTTTGTGTTCATAGTTACAGTTGCTCCCTTTTTACGTGAGAAACATGCTTTAAAACATTTAGAAAACCCAATTAAGTTCAAAACATCCCTTAAGACCTCAATCTTTATGAAAGCGAAGAATAAACAAACCCATTGTGGGATAAAAGAATACATTTTGAAGACTGTAACCAGTTGTTAAAAGTCGTAAAGGACTACCAAAAATTATCATCAAAAATTATACCATTTAAAAATAAAAAGTAGTTTTATTACGTATTTACACCAATTTTCACATTTTTCTTTTACAGTAAAGTAATCAATGGGTTTTTAAACATAGAGCTTGGTGCATGTTGTCTAATGTCTTCAGGATTTAAGAAATGGTTTGAGTGTCATTATTTGATGGTTTATATAAAAACAAGTTTAAAAAATGGGATGAGCCCTTAGTCATGATTGACAGCTCTCATGCTGCAATGTTGCCAGATTCTTGACTGTTTAAATGCTCCAGAACACTCAACTCTGTCGAAACCATCTGACAAATACTTGGCTGCTGTGACTTCTTACTGGCATCTCCTGGATTCTCCTCAAATAATTTTTCTTGGAATATCAAATTCGGACCCTCCCAATCTGCTAACACTAAGGCACTACATTTCATATAGCGCTTAATATGTCTTGTCACCCTTAAACTATGTGACAAATAACAGGTAATAGACCATGGTGTAATAGTATACTCTGAAATGAATCATATAATCTGTCCATCACTGTTCAGGGAGAACCAGTTCAAAGTAACTGGGTTTTAGAAATGTTAGAACTAGAACGATGAGACAGATTAATTTGGCATGATTAGCCTTCTGTTTTAGAGTGTCCCAAAGGTCAGATGTCTCCTCTTACGCCAAGCTGGAAGTCTAAAAAAGGTTATTCTCAGATTGGCTTTAGATATGCTCTGACTCATCATCTTGGGCAATGACAAAGCGCAAAGTGAGAATCGATCTGCCCGCCAATGAATGCGTGCACTGTCCTTTATTTTGTTCCCTGTGATTCCCCCCCCATCAATTATGGCCAGTTATCCGCCCCAGATCTAAGACACGGTTTGTTTTTGTATTGAACTGGTGTGCCCCGTCTTTCAGCTGTGCTCAGGTGCTTTTTGCGGCTCTGTCTTTTTGGGTAAGATCGATAACGAGTGGAAAAACAGCTGCCTGAGAGCCAAGCGCTGCCCCTTACAAAGGCACCATTGTTCAGTCACTCAAGGACTGGAGCTAAGCAATCATTTTTATTGGTTTAAACCATTGTGCCCTGGTTCTTCTCATTCTTCCAGTCCGAGCTGCCATCAAAATGTTTTCTCACTGAGACATTGAGGATATGTCATTATTCTGTGGTCTCCAGACCATTATTCATCAGAGAATTCAGACATCGGATACGGCGGGCTGTTTTGGGATATATCTCATGGATTCCATTCAACTATGGGTCAACTGGGATGTGGCATAGGATAGACCACAACATGCTGGTCAAGAGCAACACTCATGAGCATCTGAGAAAAGATTGCCTTAGACTTTTCTCAGAGAAAACAGTGTCTTATTGGCAATCATGTATAATGAACATGCTCCAGCAGTGGCCAGTATTGTTGGATTGGTTGAAACATGGACAGGGTTTTCGTAAAGGGTCAGTCATTTATCAGTTATCACATCAGAAAAAGGTTGGGATTTATTTTGTCCGTACTCTTATTGGAATTTGGTAAATGTAAGAATGGAGAATAGAGTCTGATGTGAGAGAAGATGGATAAAGGGAGCTCAGAGCATCAAGATAGTAGGGCAGTCAGGCTTAAAGATAATTTAAAGACAAACACACACACACACACACCAAATGGCCATTACTTTTAGTTACATTAGAAAAAACAAAAACCCATTCAACAACATTTACAAGTAGTGTCATTACCAATCATTTATATGAAGGCCCCATGTTGCTGTCATTTCTTGCACTAGGGCATTTGATGTGCTAGGGTCTTGTGTGGATGTTTGAAATGCTGTTAGACAAAATTGGCTGGGTAATTATTATCTATTTTTCTCACTTTGGATCAGCTCATTAAAATGCATTTGCAAATGCTTTAGTTGTACAGTCATTTGGTGCCCTGCCTAGTGGTAGTAGCCTAGTGGGTAACACACTCGCCTATGAACCAGAAGATCCAGGTTCAAATCTCACTTACTACCATTGTGTCCCTGAGCAAGACACTTAACCCTAAGTTGCTCCAGGGGGACCGTCCCTGTAACTACTAATTGTAAGTCGCTCTGGATAAGGGCGTCTGATAAATGCTGTAAAATGTAAAATGTAAATGCTTGATCAATTTTTAGCTCTCCAAAATTGGTTGTAGTACAAAAATATACAGTACTGGCAACAGACCGACCTAATTGGCTTGCAGTTTACTCTTTTGTTAATTACTACTGAGATCGAAGGTGGGGGTGTGGAAGATCTTTTCTTTTCGTGCCCACTCGTTTCCTGGACAGCGATATTGCATTACGTAGGTGGGGCAGAAGAGTGTGGTACTTGCTATTTTACCTTTTGCCCATTTGCACGATTCTGTTCATACAGTTAGCTTGTGCTTCTTCAGCAGACAATGAATTTGGAAGAGGTTTAGCCACTAGGGTGTCATGGTGAGAAAACACAGACTATCCCACTTGGTTTTAGCACACTTCGTTTCGGAAGTGTGCAATTCAGGTCCATCAACAAACAACAGTTTCAACTGTGTCTTCTGTAGTGAACAGTCATGCCTGGAACAGGCTTTGGTTACAGCAATGTTGCGGTTGTGTTCTTCTCCATCAGCTGCAATTGGAAGAAGAGTGGCAGGGTTAAGCACAGTTCTTAACCCCATGGTTATGTACTGTAAAAGCGTGTTGCATCTTAACCATCTTGCTTTAGGCAACTTATAGGGTGTGATTAGCATAGCCTACTGTGTTCCTTTAGGCCATCACAGCCTTTTCAGCTCTTAAGCATGTAACTACTAGGCCCAGTTTAGGTACGCTTGCTACAGGCCATAATTTATTTCCATTTTCTAGGAGTAGGGCAGAGGTCATCCCTTCTCATCAACCATCTGGGTGAACGTTTTTTTTTTTTTTTTAGATAACCCCAGTGTGAGTGCTATTTGAAGGCCTTGTCTGGCTTCTTGTGTTAAATGTTGTAGCAGAGCCATCGTGTCCTTTTCACACATTCCTTTGTTTGGAGTGCAGATACGTAGATCAACCACATATTCTAAAAGCTATCTTCAGTTGCTGTGGCTTTGAGCTTTTTGGCTTTTTCAGCGTAAATGATAGGGGATTCACAATAAATGAGGAGTCAGAACAAAATTGATTTTCTGGTTGAAATGGACCAACAAGAATGCACCAGCAACATAACAAATATCAACTCCTGTTTTTTACTGGCAGTATTGATATTTGAATATCTCACTTTTATTTAGACTCTAAGATGCCATGTATACACATGGCATCCACTGGGAGGTAGAGATTGAACAGGCATTTTGTGCTCCAGGGTGGCACAAGCTACATTTATCCTTGAGTCATCCTGGGCAACAGGCCACCAGATTATTCTGGCAATTGGAGAGGAATAAATAGGTGTGTAGAATCACTTTATCACTCAACTTTATCAAGAAGAAAAAAAAATTACATATATATATGAGAGAATGACATGAGAGAAAAAAGAAGAAGGTGAGTACAGACAGCAGAGCTTTTATAACAGGCTGCAGGCACAAACAAAAAACATGTTGTAGTGACCCTTTTTTGCACTAATCTGCATGGCGCCCTGTTACATGTGATGAAAGCGTCATGAATAGCTATGGTATGTGTACCCTAAACACCTTAGGATGAGGAAGTAAATATAGTCTCTATAACATTACATAAGCATATAAAATAAATACATTATTCCACTACTGTCCTTCAACAAGCCCAGGTGGTCATTCATGGTGGACCACGTTACAGAAATATTTACTGGTTCAGTGTTGCATTGCCATGTTCTGCTGTGCATTCAAATGTGGTGGCAAAGCAGAGCAGGTAGAAGTAAAGTTGTCATGATGCTAGAATTTGATAAATGATAAAAATGATAATAATTGATAGTTTTAGTGCAATACAAACAACATCATGGAACAACACACCTTTTCAGTTAACAGTGCAAACCTTTAAAGCAACATTACTAAGGTATTGAAAAGATTCTCTTAAGTAGTGCAAAATAGGACAACAATATTAGTAGATTGTCTGAGGTAGATCTGAGTTGACTGAGCTGCGTTACCTTGTTAAATTAAGAGACAGGCAGGACTGATAATGTTAGCTGCCTAGCTCCCACCTTGACATTATTGTTTTATTATTAGCCATAACTGCTACCGCTAACCTAACAGTAGGCTAATGTGTCAGTTGGCTGATTGCTAATGATTGCCAACAGCAGACGAAAAGCTGCGAGACAAAGTTGGCACTAGCAATGCAAACTGTCAAAACTATCAAATTAATTAAACATTTTTGACAACCCTAAAAAGGGAGATTTATTATGAGATATCTGATATTCATTTAGGTCAACACTCTTAGAAATGTTAACACTGGTATGCTCTTGTCAGCACTATTAATGACAATGTTGTAATGTTTTGGTTGTGGCACATTGGGGCTCATTTCTGCGTTCATCAGCACAGAAGTGCCTTGTGTCGCTTGTGTTTGCACCAACCTTGAAATGAGCCTGAGCTGTTTTTGTGACCTGGCGCCCCGTGGCGGGTAACTAATATTGACTCATCCAGCGTCGTGAGCTAAATATAAAGTGGTAGGCTGGAAACAGGGCCAAGACACAAGTGGTCCACTGTACAGGGTGTTCTGCCGTGGAACATTTGGTCCCCTGATGCGTCTCTGTGGGTTGCTTTGTGGCTTGAGTGTCTGACTTGCACAGGTCTCTTCAGAGAGCTTTGAAACTTGAAGACTGGAGGGGAATCCTCTCCTCTGTCCTGAGAATACCATACTGCTTACAGACCTCAACAGCTCTATGGTTAATGGTATCCGATGGAGTGGTCCCCGTTGTCCATGTTTTCTTTGACCAGAGGCTAGGTTTGATCTTAATAGAATCCCGAAAAATATATATGAATAGCATCACTAACTCAGTACTGCATTACACAATTTTTTAATGATCCCGACGGTAATGATACTCATTTTTCTGGGACTGGAACAATAATTCATATGGTAGGCAATGCAACAACCCATAAGCCGGTGAAGTAAGGAACCATTGAGTGTTTGAACAATGTTCTTGCAGAACCAAGACAAGTTTCTTGCTGCAACTAACCACTCACCGAATGAGTGGAACGTGTCACACACCCACTCACCCTCCGATTCACTTCTGGATGAAGTCAGCAACATATGAAATGACTGATCAGTTGCAACAATGGTGTGAACACGACCTGAGTCGTAACAGCAGGGTATTCGGAATTAAAAAACAATGAGCGGGGGTTAGGGAGCGCCATCACTTGATTCCCCCCAACTCTCCGAGGACAGGCAAGGAAAACATTCTGCGAATAAGAGGAAAAATTGTCTATTGGGGACATTCTTTACATTTCTGACCAGTACATGAAACCAGCATAGAATTAAAACGACCTATATGGACCATTAAAACAAAACATTTCAAAAAATATACCCACAGTAGAAAGTAGTACACTCACATAAATCTGAAGCCTAGAGGCTAAGTGGCAATAATCCCCAGAGACCTCTGTAAAAAATGAGCCGCTAGCAGCAAATTGCTTCCTGCAAGACTCTCGCAATCACATTGTGTTAATTACACAGAAGCCGAGCTCGCGGTGGCCAGCAGATTCCTCCCCAACTTTGTTGTGTTTTTTTCCCATCTTGAAATTTTAGAGCCCAGAGCACTTCCACGAACTGAAATAACGCAGAGTGTTTCAAGTCTGGAATCATTTACGCTCCTTAAACTGTACTTGGCCTTTGAGGGGGCTGAAAATATGGAAATGTCTCCACCAGTGCATATATACCTATATATACGTAGATGTCATTAGAGTTGAATGAATTCCTTGTAAAAACTCATGAGATGTGACACCAGACTTAGAGAAAGATAACAACAGTGCATTTCAAAATTATTATTATAAATTGTAGATTTCTTATTAACATGCCCTCTCACCTCGGATGACCTTTCACCTTTGTCGTAACACCCAGGCATATTGTTAAATGCTCTAGGCACAAGTTCAAGTGCTTGTATATTCATTTATTATTATTCATATATCCATCATATATTATTATGAAAGCATTACACACTGGGTTCAGGTCATAACTCTGCTCACACTCAGCTCTGCTCCCACTGAAAACATGTTTTGGAAAAAGAGACTGTTCTGGAATAATTAAGGCCATCAATAAAGATAAGGAGCGATAGATAATGGCATCCATATCAGTAAAATCTTATCTTTATAAACCCGGCCTGTGGTGCTGCCGCGTGGTTGTCTGTACAGATGGTCCGAGGACGGTGCATGTCGGCTGATGTCATGCAATTCATTTGCTTTCATCAACGCTCCTGTGTGCCGTTTCTCCAAACACCTGCCAAGGTCACCAAGTCATTGAAGCCTGGCAGACAAAAAGAAAGATCAATAGCTTTAATTAAAAAAAAAAACACAAAAAAACACAACAATTTCATAATTTAAAGAAATGATTGACCTCTGTGCATCTGTCTGACGGGCAGCTGTCGTTGGATTCTTTTGAGTAAATTGCCCTGAACCGTTAATGGCTGTGGCATTTAAGAAAAGTAATTGAGTTTTTTAATTATAGGCTGCTCGCGGTAAGTGATTCGTTTTTGAATGGGTGTGTAGATCGTACGGCTTGTTTTGGGCAGGTGGGGGGTCTCTGCATGCTTCAGATGTATTTACCTTTTTTTTTTTTTTTTTTATTGTAGACCACACCGGGTGTCTTGTGTTCTGTATTTAGCTGTCTGCTACCAGATTATGCCGTATGTAGCGGCCTGAAGCCTGCCGGCGGGGGGGGGGGTGTGGCCTCCCCGAAAGGCGCAGCGCCACCCAGGCGGAGACGAACCTCAGGCCAGACGCACCTTGAGACGTCGTCCCCGTTTCCAGTGTTTTCTTCCAGGGTGAATGGCGGCCTTTATTCCCAGTAGGGCTTACGGGGGCGGGGCGGGGCTTCAGTGCGTGTGAGTGGTCAGGGGATCAGCTCTTATTTTCTTTCCTCGTCCTCCCCCCCCCCCCTCCCTTTCTCTTGTTGTAACCCCTCCCATCAACACTTACCAGTCCCAGTCCTCCCTTTTACCCCCCCACCCCCCCTTAAGTGCTCCTCGTCAGGATGCGGACACAAAGCTGTGTTAGTATTCATTTTGTTTGTTTGCTCTGGTCCTGTCAACCGGGCGCACAAAGCCTGGACTGATCAGAGAAGAACCCGGCGCTCAATGGAACCCGAGGGGGTCCCGGGGGGTTAGCGCCGCCGAGCACGGTTCCCACAGGGGAGGGTGGTCCTCTCCTCCACACCCCGAAAGGGAAAAAGGGGGAAAAAACGAAGAGGAGGGGGGCGGAAGGGCAGGGGTGGCGGGGCAGAAACGGGTAGGGACAATGTTGTCTCAAAGCCAAGGGAGTCGTGTGAGGATCATATCAATCACTTTTTTTGGAGGGAATTGTTATGAAAGGGCTGGGGCTTTGGGACACTGGGAGGGGGGGGGTTCTCCTCTCCCAGTGTCCCCCCTCTTTCTCTGGTTTCCTTTTGCTTCGCCTCTCTGGTCTTTTGCGCCGGGGCCTTTCTGGACATCTGCCCAGCCCTCTGCACTGGGAAAAATGAAACACTCAAGCCGCCAGGCCCTTTGCCAAATACAGGGCTGCAGAAAACTATTTGAAGGGCTCAGTGTGTGTGTGTGTGTGTGTGTGTGTGTGTGTGTGTGTGTCGCCTCCCAGTACCAGTATGTGTGCACGTCTTTGTGCTTTGCATGAGATGGTGGTAACATTTTGGACTAGGCAGTATGAGAAGATCATATGCTGGAGATTTGTTTTTTTTCCTTTGGATAGAACACAGTTTGAACTCAAAACCAGCTGGAAGTAAAGCAAACAGTGAAAAGCCCTGGAAAGTGGAAACCTTATTTTGAGAAGACAAGCGTGCATTCATCGCGTCTCTCTTAATTTTATTAATCCCGACATTGAACAAAGGCTTTGTTTACAATTTTTGCAGGCGAATGTGTGACCCGAGCTGAATCCGGACATCTTTTTCGAACAATCACAGCGACGGGTGAATTGTAAAGGCCGGAGGGGTGGGGTGGCGTGGGGGGGATCAATCACACGAAGCCCTCTGGCGTTTGCTCCCAGGGTGGGTATTGTCTGGAGGCTGGTCTTGTTAACGGGCCCCCTGCCCTCCCCCCATTCACAGGGCTGCTTGGTGCTGTCGGCCCCAGCAGGTGAAAGTGAAAGCCGCCCCCACGCAGATACAACACTAACTGGGCTGAGCGAACGAAGGGGAGTGTGTGAGAGAGAGAGAGAGAGAGAGAGAGAGAGAGAGAGAGAGAGACGTTTGAGTGACATGCACATCCAGATTTTCCCCGCTTGGTCCTATGCATTGTATATATTTTGCATGTAAAGGTCAGACTGTTCGCTCAGAAGGTCACAAGGGGACGTGTGAAAGGAGCTTTAAACAGGGTACCCACGGGGGCTTAAAAACTTGGAAAAGGCTTAAATTTTGTATTCGTAATTTCAGTCCTTGAAAAGTTCACAGCTCCTAAATTTCGTTCCCTTTGAAAGCGCTGCTTTCGCTGCCGTCTGGATTCTTAAAAATGATCGTAACTCTTCAACCGTTTGCGAAACTGAAAAAATACCAACGGTCTCTGAAGGCAAAGAAGCTGCACTTTCCGGTGATATTAGTGTCACTACGGTAGTAACTCCTATCCAGAGTGGTGCTGTACTCAGATCAGGCAGCCACTTCACTGCTATTGCAGCAGACCTTTGAAGACTGTAGGCCTCAGAGGACTTTGTTAAATAAAGTTATTTTTATGATACAATTTAATCAATACATTTTCGATTATTTCCTTCATATGCCAGGAAAGGTGCGACGTTTGTCTTAAATTTAATTCAAAGCGGTCTTAAGAAGGTCTTAAAATTATTCAATTTAAGATTAAAAATCCTGGCCCTGTTTAAATATGAGACGTGAGACAACCCTGAGAAACCTGCTGCTGATGTGCAGTAATTAAGTGGCCTTTCAGTGGCCGTTACATAAAACTACTCTTTGAATGTGCAGGTACAAAATTGCTTGCCTAAAGTAATGTTATGCATTATACCAGGTTTCTGTGGTTTAAAAAATTCATATGAAAATGTTTTTTCTCCCGGTGGCTCTGATATGCATGTCATGGCTCATAAATCAGCAGCAGTTAACAGAGCTGCATCACTGGATCTAATGACCCCTGCTGACTGATAGGGTTAGTGCAGGTCGGTGGGGACAAATAAATACTTGCAGAAAACAAAAAAAAAATCCATATTCAGGATTACTGTTACAAATTTCATAATGCATCTGACGAGAGGGTATTTTGCAATGCACCAGCCAATCTAATCTGTTAAGCTTTCTCAGTTCCTTTCCCTGTGGATCAAGCCTTCGCCTCTTGACAGGGGGGTAATGACAAGTGTGAAACCAAGTGCGGTTGCACCCCTCTCTAATTCCAGACGTGTCCTTGGGATTGGGCATCATCTCCCCCGCGCTGTTATCAACATGTTTCTGCCAAGCTGTCACCTCCACTTAGCAGCATTAGTGTCAAAGGGACACCTTTCTGTTCCGCACCCTGGCTGGGGTGGCGCCTGCAGGCTGCCGGTGGTACTGCATTGCATTATTTTAGCCACCATCTCCTGTGAAAGTCGGCTCTGGTCATCGGTGCGTGGATGTGCACGCGGTCGTTTGGCGGGCGCGTGGAAGCAAACAGGAAGTGGGTGAGATGGCAGGGTCCCGACAGCTGCTGGTTCGGTTTGAATCTCCGAGCGAGCCGAATGGTGGAGATGTGGCGGCGGCGGTGGTGGTACGGGGAGCTTTAAATGATGAAACCTTGGATTTCCGATTGCACGGCGCTGCTCGTCTTCAGGCTTCTTAACAATGGTGCACAAAGTGGGGGTTTCTCATTGACATTTCCCCGGAAAACGTGGAGTGGCGTGTGCCCCCTTTTTCATGGCAGAGTGGCATCGGAGAGGCGATTCTTATTCATATTGCGCTCCGTTCGAGGGTGAAGCACCACAGATGTTTTATTATCCGAGCACGTCCTCATGCAGCCCTCCTGTTCCAAATAAGGCCACTCCATTTTGTTTGTGCCAGACATATTGTTGCAGTCGGAGTCTTCACACTAACTCTCTCATCTGAGACGTTTCTAATAAGACACAAGTTTCCTTTCCTGTCCAACCCCCCCGTCCTCCTTTTTAGCATCCAGATGTCCTGCGCGTTTCAGGAAAGAGTCCTTGCACATATTGTGACAAGAAGCAACCGTCACGAAGACAGACTCCAGTCTGACATGCGTTTCAGCAGAATGATTTAATGAAGGAGGTGTACAGGAAAGAGGGGTGCAGTCATGATGTTTTCCTCTATTATCTCAGCTTCAAAGTGCTCTGGTGAGTTTGCGGCTAGCAGGCGACGCTCCTGTCCACAATCTGTTAGTCTTTGAGTTCAAAAGGATGGATGGCTTTGGAGGGCCTGGTGGGACTATGCATAATTAATTAGTCAAAATGACAACAAATGCACAGCGTGAATGCAGTTTTAAAAGCAAATTGGTTCAATTATGGAGGTTAATACTATTAAACGCTGAGCTGAGGTGTTTAAACAGCGGGGCTGTGGGTGGGTAATGAAGGTTTATTTATCATTGACCCTCCTTAAACCAGTCAGAGATTATTAGAGAGGACAGTCTTTAGCATTTTAATAACTGACAAAATTAGACAAATTTAAATATGTGATATTTAATCTGTACATTTTGCCTGTCGGTTCTGGTCCAAAGTATCTTATGTGATGCAATTATTCCATTCTGGTTGTGGATGGGATGGTGATTTTTTTTTTTTTCCAATTTTTTTTTTTTCTGTCTTGGTGATTTTTTTTTTCTGGTGGTATGGGTGTGGTTCTGCCAATTTTTTCCCGTCAATTAACTATTGATACTTTAGCATCACAATTCAAAGAATTAGTGAGCAAAATCATTCCGACGTGTCAGTCAACGACCAGCATTTTCTATTACAATCTGACCAACTTAAATTAATGTAAATGTTTCCCTGCGATATAAATAGCAGTCAATGCAGCATGTTAAAAGAGAATTCATTATTTTCCAAAATTCAACATTATTAAAGGAACAATTTTTAAAAGCATGGAAGACGATGTGTTCTGTACGCCCCCAGCTGATGAAAACTGAATGAGTTTGAGTAATTAGCAGCTTTTTGGAGATGTCTTGCTTCCACTTTGACTATAAATGGCACTTTAGTTAGGTAGCGTTGACTTGACACTGTGATGCTGGATTCTCCACATTATTGTCCCGTGAACACGGTGTGAAATGCTTTTATGGAGTGACTGCTGATGGGTCTGCTGTACGAGGACGCAAGGAGGAGGTCCTGTTCGGATTTCTTCAGGACAACCCATCTTGGAATCCTTCCTGGTCTTCCCTCAGGCTCGGTGTCAGCCAAACTTTGAGCAACCTAATGAAGATCATGTTAGGGAATTATAGGAGCTGTATTTCTTTCCTGCTCTGGCACTGTTTCATTATCCTGCTGGATCTTTTTATCTAGCCACGCTGTGCTGCAGGGGGATCCTGCTGTCTTTGGTGGTAGCTGCATCACATTTGCTTTACCAGGTAAAGTAAATTGAGAGGTTTGTTTCTAAACACTGTGAACACTTTTAGCAGCTTTTCAGTAGAAAATATAAAGTGCATTACAAATAAAATGTCTTTTTATTACACTGTGAGCTCTTTAGTACTGGACCATAGAGTTAAACCAGGAAGCGGTTTTACCAAGCTTTGGTGTGTCATTACACGCCTAATAACCAATGATTGGTGTCAAAATGTTCTCTGCAGAAGCTGAAGAGGTGAAGATTGGACAGGGGTGCAGTTGCGTCCTCGCTTTCTAGTGTTTTTGTTTCCTTAGTATTACATGATTGGTTCTGGGAAAGTTTTGATAAGCCCACAGTTCTAGCTTCATTTCTTTGGTCAAAGTTATAACTTGAGAAATAATACTTGGACTTTGGTGAGCTTAAAACCACTTTTTAACTGCTTACATATGTCACAGCTATTGAGTTATCTTTACAAGAAGCCTAAAAACCATTCCAAGTGTTTCTGCTTAATCGATTAGCCATATGGAAATAGTAAAATGCGGGTCAGTCCTGGAGTGTATGAAACATAAATGGCTGCTGTAATTTGATACTGGGACCTATACAGGACCTGCCAACAATAGAAGCCACGTCTTCATGCAAAAACTGAAGCTGGGTTATATAAAACAACAACTACATAAATTAACGTTATGTATGTTATGTGCTGCTGTGCTTTTTGCACAAGCTACACACTTGATACCAAAGCGATGACATGTTTATAGTCAAATAATCAGTGACAATGAATATGTGAACACAGTTACACAGGATAGAACTAAATTAAATGGATACTTGGGGAATTGTAACTACTGAATTTGAACATGAGACTATTTATAGTTAAAATATGATTTTTTTTTTAACAAAGGATTAGAGATAAAACTTCATGGATATACAGAGTATTTGTGTAATTTAGGGCCCGACTTGCTTTTTGAAGCTGTATTGTTCAGCCCGGGTCCTGAAAATGCCCTCTTGGGGCTTTTGTCTCAGCATGTGAGAAGTGCTCTGCGTAACTGGAGATAATGTATCCATTTCATGTAGATGACACCCTATCCTGCCTTACATTGTCTCCGTTTGTGTCTCATGTTACCCTGTGCCACTGGTATACAAAGAGATGTTTAACAAGCCAGCTCTGCCATTCAGTAAAACAGCGGCATAAAATCTTACAAGGGACAGTCATAACAGCGCTATTTAACTGGCAGGCGGCAGGCTTCTGTAGCACTGTTAACATGCAGCAGCCTTACTTAAGAGACCGATGCAAAATATAAACTCCGGTGCCGTGAATAATAGAAGCTGCTTTTAGCTACAATTTTTTTTGTTGTATGGTTTTCTTTGTCTTTTCGTAGGCGCTGCAAAATTATATAGCAAAAAAATTATATAGCAAAAACTCATAACCCATCAACACAATTGTGCCAAAATTATTATGCATACCTTTTTTCTAGATAAACGTACGATCAAGTTTACGTTAAAGTATTTACTGACCACAGACTGAGCCCATTCTCGGGGATCGCAGCAGCTCTATAGCTGTGGATGCTAATTCATCTGCAGCTCTGAATGCAGCGCCTTCCTACCGAATCTGGGATGCAAGTCGATTTGAACCCACCGGGATTTGGATTTGCTGAGCCAACTGCCCAGTAGCCCTGCCAAAAGCGGGCTCTGTTTTTAGCAGATAAGACGCACTCATTAGGGGAGACATCAGTCATTTATGACTGCAGAGATTTATATTATCCCACAGCAACAGAATATTCAAAGCTCGGACACCCACCCTATTTTTCATCTCCGCAGTCTGTAACAAACATCTTGTACTGTGTTAAAGAAATTCAGCTGTCTGTCGGGGGGTTGGCTTTCGAGGTTGAACCGGTCGTGTTTGGGGCTGGGGGAGTTTTCCCCAGGTTTTATAGTCGAGTTTCCAAAAATCTAAGTGTGAGTCTGAACAATAAACGAACGTGAAGTTAACCTGCCTCCGAGTGTATTCTACAATCTATTATTTATTAACATTTAACCAAAGGACTTTTGAAGTTCTTCTTTTTTTCTGTTGCTGTCAGACCTCTGATGTAAGTCCTTGTTAATGCTTGCATGTGGACTGTGAGAAGAGTTTAATGAGACTATCAATTTCATCATTTCTTCATGCAAGTAAAAAATGCCTCAGTACGAATGCTGTCCGATTGCTGGGATATTGTTTTTGAAGACAGTGGGAAACTGAATGCCATTTAGCGGTTTGGAGACATGGCACGTCATGCATGAGACTGTATCCCTCAAGCCGTGGGGAGACCTCAAATTCCTTGAAGGATTACAGGATTAGGAACGGGAAAGGTGATGCATTTTCCCAGATGGGGGGAAATGAAACGAAAAGGGGGCTGGCAGAGGGAAGTACATTGGTTAACGTGTCTCTTGACTGTGTTTCTTTTAATTAAAAGCCACTGATATGATTTTGGAGTAGATTAACTAGGAAAAAAAAGTGATCACTTGCAAACTTTCTATGATTTGCCTTGTTTACTATCCTCAGAAGGCTATTCATTTATTGACTGTTGAGCGTGCATGCATGCATGGGCCGTGTGCTGCAGATTAAACATCCTGCTGCTCTGCACGTTTGATGAGGCCTAATGAATTATCACCTACTGATTGCAAATGGGAGGGTGGCCAGTGAGGGTGTGAAGACAGACTGAGTTTTAGAGGAGCGTGAGACTCATATTTAGCGTGACAAACAGGACAGACAATTAGCATGTGCGTCCGATCATTGGTAGCGGTTTTAAAAGAAAATTCCCCTTCATGGGTGTAATCAATATTTTGACATTTTGATGTGCCTCTGTGTTTCCTGTATATGACAGAACGTGTCTCACAAATGTTAAGGCTCTGGGACATCGACAGGAAGTTGAACAGCAGTACAGTACAGAACGTTATAGTGTTACCATGGTACAGGAAAAAAGCTGTTATATTTGAGGTGACCTGTAGAAAAACAAAAGCTGCGGTTTAACCTCATTACCGTCTGTAGCTGTTGGGTTAGAAAACAGGATGGCTTCATGACAAAACATTACTGAGTACTGATCTGACAATATTTCATATACAGAACTGACAAACTGAAACCTGACAAAATGTGCTTGATTACAGACAATTATGAGGATGAATAATCTTTCATTTTTGTCCTCTGCCTCTTTTTTTAGACGTATGAGAGGATTTTCAAACGGACTGATCAAAGTGACAAGGTGATGATGGATGCCATGGGGGAACCTGCGAAACCAAAGCCTGAGAAGAAAAGTGACACACACCAACTGGACTGGTTGAAGTCACCAGCAGCCAAGTCATCTCATGGAATCCCAGATTTAGAATCTAAAAGAGATTCGCAATTCACTAGCAAGAACCAGCTCCCTGACCCTAATGTCACCATTATCAAGCCACAAGCAAAGAGGGTCACAGAGGCTCCATCGTCAGCTCACTGTGTTCCAGGAATTTCTGGCCAAATGTCTGACTTGCAGCCATCGGCAGCTGATAGTGCATCACCAACTCTAACCACAGAATCAAATCTTTTGAACAAAGAACGGAATTTGCAGGGGGTCATCGATCAGGTATTTGGAAACATCAAAAGGAAGTATGGCAGGCGGGACTCGATGAGGACGCTCAACACTCATAACTCAGAAGTGCTGTGGTCTAAGAAGGCAGAAAGGGGAATTGAAGCTACGACTCAAAGTGCTGTGAAGGAGCGGTATGTCAGTGGAGTGGACCAGCCTGAGACAGAGAATGCAGAGGCAGATAATGTCAGTAAAAAGATGGAGGATGAGGCCAAGGCTTTTTCAGTTAAGCAGCAGACAGACAAACTGAAAGGACGTAAAAGAGGAAGTCGTCAACCACAAGATGATCAGATCTCCATGGGAGATTTACCAATGACACAGATCTTGGAAGTTGAAAAGTCTGATGAAGGCACCCATGAGCCTAAAGAGCGGCAAGGTAATTCTTCACCAGCTGTCCCAATTGTGGAGACCAACAAGGAACGAAAAAACCCTGTTGGGAGACCAAGAACAATGATCAGTTCAGACAAACAAACTGAAAGGAGGAAATCCAAAATTAAAGAAAGGTGGTCATATTTGAACAGCTCAAATCTGCATAAAGACAGTTGTCCAGTTTTAACCACCGAAGAACCACCCTCAGCTTATCCCATAACACCAGCAAGCCCACTTTACTCCAACACAGACAGTTTGACAGTCATCACACCAATTAAGAAGAAACGAGGGCGTCCAAAAAAACAACCACTACTTACCGTTGAAACAATTCACGAAGGAACTGCTACAAGTCCAGTAAGTCCAATTTCCCAAGAGTCATCTGGTATGTCTAAGAAAAGGAGGAGAACACAAGATTTATCAAACCTAGTAAAACTGGCCTTAAACAGTCCAAACTCTGCCCACCAACTGAAGGTCCACAAATCCAGCAACCTTGGTGTCTTTAAAAAGAGGACAGCCACCAAAAAAATGAAATTGGTTAAGATGCAAAGCATACTAAACGAACTTTTGTCTGGCGCAAGCACTAGCAATCATGCTCCTGTTTCAAATGCCATGTCAACTGTGGCATCGACAATCGAGGCCCGTCTCGGCAAACAAATCAATGTGAGTAAGCGTGGAACTATTTACATTGGCAAAAAAAGGGGAAGAAAGCCTAGAGTTGATCAGCAGGCTCAGCAAAATGAGCACAAAGCGAGTGATAAGCACTCTTTGCCTGTTTTTAGCCAGTTTGAGAACCTTGTAGTGCCTTCTATTCCATCATCAATGACCGGGATGCCTTCTCCTAGGGCCATGCTGCCTCTTTCTCCAGGGGCAGGTGGGATGCTTTACCCTGCTGCCACCGATACCAACCAGCAAGACCTGAAAACCATGCCAAATCTACAGCCTATTAGTGCATTGCCCACAAAAGCCCTGAAGGGCATGCTCAGCAGTAACTGGAAGTTGTCCCCACCTAGACTTATGGCCAACTCGCCATCTCATCTTTCAGAAGTGGCGTCCATCAAGGAAGTCACCCTGTCCCCAGTCAGTGAGTCCCACAGTGAAGAGACAATCCCAAGCGATAGCGGAATTGGCACTGACAACAACAGCACATCAGATCAGGCTGAGAAAGGTTCAGCATCTCGTCGCAGGTACTCTTTTGACTTCTGCAGCTTTGAAGCGACTGAAGCTGGTGCACTCGATGCGACCAGCAAAGCAACAAGAGGGCACTACCCAAAACACATAGCAACGGCAGCTGTGGGGAATTTTCTTGCTCAGGAAAGCATTAAGAAGCAGAAACATCGTCGAAAGCGCAAGGGCGTCCAGAGCCGGGATGACCTGCAGTTCCTTGCCAACCTTGAAGAACTGATTAGCAAGTTCCAGGTCTTCCGAATCTCTCATCGCAGCTACAACTTTTACAGAGAGAATTCCTACCCCAGCATTTTTCGCATTAACTTTGACCACTATTACCCTATGCCATACTTTCCTTATGATCCTGTGCACTATCTTCACAGAAATTCTGATAAATCAAAGAGAAGGCGTGGCAGACCAGCCAAATCAAATGAGCCAATGATGAAGATGCCTTTTATTCAAGGGTTTGGCTACCCAGTCCCTAGTGGCAATTACTATGCACCCTACACAATGCCTTACACATCCATGCCTCTTGCCACTAGTATGATGAACATGGGTTATTACGGCCAGTATCCGCCTCCATTTTATCTGCCACATGGCTTGGGAAGTGCGACCTCTCCCTTCATGAGGCCTCAAATCCCACCACCCAAGTTCCATTCGAGTACACACAGCAAACTCATGGCTCCAACCAGACACAGGACAAAAAGCATGCCTCATGTGATGCCCTCAACTGGGAGGAGTGACGCCCAACCTGCATATGTGGCTTTCAAAGGTGGCAACAGCAACATGGCAAGCGTCTGTCTCCATAAACGCAAACATAAGCACAAGCACAAACACAAGGAGGAACAGTATTCCATCTCACAGCGTGAAGACCTCGGTGGTCTTTTCAGTGGAACAAGCAATCCTACAGTCAACCTTCTAAATGAGAGAGTGGAGAAGGACTCCTCATTAGGGAAACTTAAAGACAAGCAGAGGCATCAGCAAAGCACAGACACTCTTTCAAGAAACCCCCGGAGCTTTTTCGAAGTTGAAC
Source organism: Denticeps clupeoides (assembly GCF_900700375.1). Taxonomy (NCBI): domain Eukaryota; kingdom Metazoa; phylum Chordata; class Actinopteri; order Clupeiformes; family Denticipitidae; genus Denticeps; species Denticeps clupeoides. The sequence continues at coordinate 15,246,321 of NC_041717.1, read as the reverse complement.
CACTTTCTACACTATCTCTATCTGATGGGCAACACTGCAAACACGCTCGAGGAGAGCCTACGGACAGCTTCCGTAATGCTTGCATTCGTCAGTCTCATGATCGTGCAAGGCCCAACCAAAACCGGTCACTGGACCTGTTCTCACAACAACAGGTGTACAGCGAGCAGTCTGGTTTCCGAAGCCGAAGACACAGCCTAGATGGCTTTGGTAGCTATGGAGCAGGAAGCACCATGCCATTCCAGGATGCAAGAAAGGAGAACACAAAGCAGATGTTTTCAGATCCCACTTCAGCAGGTTTGTTCAAACGTTTAAACAGGGACATGTGTTTGAGGATAGTTTATTTTTTCAGTCCTCACCCAATAGAAGTAAAGAGTATTGGTTAAGGAGTGTCAAATCAGAATGCTTCAAATAAAGTGCTGATAATCTAAATGCATGCTTGGTTTTGTAGTGCTCATGATGTCCACTAAAGCAAGAGTTATTATGAGCACAGGGAACATGAGAAATGACTGTGCATGTGTTAACCGCAGTGGGGAGTAGGGTGCATGAAAGATTTCAATCATGCCTGCAGGCTCCACCCTCTTTTTAACCACATTCAAGTTCATGTGGTTTTTGTAAACGATTTTTCGATACAAGACAAAAAAAATAATTTAGATTCTAAAAGAGATTCGCAATTCACTAGCAAGAACCAGCTCCCTGACCCTAATGTCACCATCATCAAGCCACTTCAAACTCAAACTGGCATTTTTTCAGTTTTTGTAACTGAAAGGGGCAGTGGTGGCCTAGCGGTTAAGGAAGCGGCCCCGTAATCAGAAGGTTGCCGGTTCGAATCCCGATCCGCCAAGGTGCCACTGAGGTGCCACTGAGCAAAGCACCGTCCCCACACACTGCTCCCCGGGCGCCTGTCATGGCTGCCCACTGCTCACTCAGGGTGGGGGGTTAAATGCAGAGGACACATTTCACTGTGTGCACCGTGTGCTGTGCTGCTGTGTATCACATGTGACAATCACTTCACTTTGAAACTTTGAAATAGCTGAAGGCCAAAGAAGTAATTCCCAAGTCATTTGGAGGGGAGCCTCCAAAGTGGAGCCTCCAAGGGTTTAATGCCACGGACATTTGCTGTAACTTCATATCTTCATGTCCAACTTGAGACTGTATATTATTGTACGTTCTGGGCTAGTTTTCTGCTATAAGCATTATATTCAGGTGCCTTAGAAGAGAGGATTTAGTAGTACGCAGCTGGTTTCATTTGGCCCAGCATTTATCGCCTGATCTTCAGTCAGTTCTGTTGCTCTTGGATTTATTGGGTGAGTCTGAAAAGCAAAGTTGCAGTTTGCTTAGGAAAATGAAGTCATGGTGACTTTCCCCCACAAACTTTATTCACTTTAGTTTTAATGAATATTCATAATACCACAAGGTTGTTTTGGTCAGCACCAACCCTCCACTGTAAAGAATCGTGTAAATCAGGAAATCCTCAAAACCTCAGGAACTACATGTACACTATACTATGGAATTTATATTTGTGGAGACAAAAAAGTTTCAGAATTTTAAATACATATATGCTTTAAATACATATATGCTTTTGTTGTTAATAACTATATCTTGAAACATAGACACAAATTAACATATAAACATAATCTTTCATTTTTTTTACAAAGTAATGTGTAAATAAGGCCAGTGCATCTGTGGAAGAAAATGTAGTGCATGGACGGTGCTGACTATAATTCACAAATTTTCTTTCTTCCTCCCTTTTCTCCTTTGCCTGCCAATGGTTTTTCGTGGAGATATATTATTCACACATTTTGATTTATTTTCTACAGACATGCAATAAAAAAGTCTGCTTGTGTTAAAAGAACTGGAGAGCAGCCAGAGGTTTAATGAATCCAGTCTACTTCACTGAGGGGGGATTGGAAGCCCTGGGCTCAGTCAGATTACATTTCCATTCCCCTGGGAGAGACAGAAGATGACTCACATTTTGCCTAACCCTTGCTACCTCCGTGACTTACTGTGCTTCAAAGACCAGACTAGGGCCAATTTAAATTTCACATGGATTTTTCAATTTAGCACAGTATGAAATTTACATTTATAAAATATTCCCATCAGGAGGTAAAGGCAATGAAAAAGTTTCATATATACTGTTTTTAACACAGAAAAACAGAATGAATATATCTTAGGATGTGCTTAAATATTATATGGTACAGTGTTCAATAATTTTAACCAAGTTTATTTTCACATCTAAATCAAAATATTTGCATAGTGCATTTGATTTTGCCGTTTTGCATCCATAATTCTTATTTCAGTGTCCTGTGACCTTTTTAAACACAACTCATGCACAAAATCTGCAACACCTCAGAATTTGGAGAATATTTTGCCTCTGAACTGTGGAATTTGGTTGCCATGACAGCAGGAAGTAGGCCTCCACATGTAAGGGTAGAGTTGTGGACGACACAGAGGCAAGTCCATAAATTGGGGTCGCTAATGAAAACATTATGTACAGGATGCAGGTAGAGATTTCGGAGAACGAATTAGTTGTGACAAGCCCTTTGAAAATGAACGTCTCTTTCCAGTGATTTGTTGGCACTTAGGAAGTTTCTCAGTGATTAACTGGCCAGCTAAAGAGGGGGGAAAGCAAAGCCTTGTTTGGACAGAAACAAATATAGCCTGATTAAGACCAAATGAGTAGAGGCATGAATCTGGTGACTTGCGTGAAACTGTTGGTGATTTTCTCTTGTTAAATAGCTCTTACCTAACATTTATCTTTATTTCTGATTATGCTGTAAAATGTGGTTGGGTGTGTGTATGTGCATGATACCATAACACTAATCGTGCCAACATTCAGTCATTTTGAAGGGCAACTTCAACAACTGACAGCATTCATTTATAATATTTCTTCTTGAGAATCAACCTAAAAACAGTAATCAGGAGTGTTCCTGACTCCAGCGAAAGACAATTAACGTTGATGTTATTCTTTATAGTATTTAAAAGCTTCAACACTGTATTCATGAGCACATTGGGAAATAAGAGGATAAGCTGAACACAGCCTTTATATTAATTCATATATAGTATAACCATATGGGCGATATGTTTTACATTATTTTAGATTTTCTTTTTTTCATGAATGCAAATGCAAGTTTAGGACAATTTTTTCAAGTGACCACTGGTGGTGTTAAGTTAGTATGCTACCATGGTAACAGTGTTGGGTACATCACTATAACAATTAGTTATAGTTGCTACTTCAAAAAGTTACAGCATTATCAAAGTAACTAGTTACCAGGGAAAGTAAATTAATATATTCAAATATGTCAAAGATGTGGATGGTGTGGCTCCGTCTCCTCCTTTTTAGCGGAGCTTTGAATTGCTCGTTACCAACGTGGATAAAGGCTTCCAGGGCATAATGTACATTTTACGTATACACTATTACACTGTAACAATGGAAATAGTAATTGGTTAGACTACCCATCACTGAAAAAAATTAATTGCGTTAAATCCCATCACTACATGTTAACATTAGCACAATCCAATTACAGTTATTGAGGTTTGCATGCAAGCATGTTAACATTAGCATATTATTATGCTCATTAAAAAAAATTATAAATATGACTTCAATAAGTACAACCATTTTGTATAGGAAATGGACTTGGAATGGAATTCTGTTTTGTCTGAGTTGTTATCTGGTAATAATTACGTTTTGTTTTGATTTTGTTTTTTTTCTGGTGACATGAAAATACAAAAGAAGTCTCATTCCAGAGACTTAATTTAGACTCTAATTCAAACCTTTAGTTCTGATACCACAGATGACGTATCCAAACCACTGAGCTGTTTGTTGTTAGTTGACCTGTGACCCTCCTCTCTCTTCCATTGCAGCCAGAGAAATCCTCCACAATTATGATTCTTGTTTATTTTCTGAGAAACCTTACCATATGGTGCACCAATCACAGGAACGTTGTTCTCTGGAGAAATGTTAGGTGCAGTGAAGATCTCAGAAGAAAACATTTTTTGGGCAGCTCTAGGCTGTCTGAACTCATTTCAAATGAGGCTGCCAGAAACCCAACATTTCCCCTGGTCTGGGCTGCCATCCAAGGCTGAGACGAGAAGTGGAGACGCAGTAAATTAATCTCTGATGTATCTCAGGCCTTGTGGTTTATTGCTCGCATCGACAGGCGCATCTACTCAAGATCTAGAGGGGAGCACAGAGCACAGCGCATTTACAAGTAGACAGATGAAAAGGGAGCTCCCTTGTTCCCTGATCATGTTTGTGAATATAGTTAAAGCCCCCCCACCTCATTGATAAGTGTCCTGTATGTTTGTAACTCTTACCAAATGTACTGAAACAAGTAAATTGTAGCTGTAGTTGATTGTTTTATGTGATTTTTGTCATCACAGTAGTTAAAAAATATTAGTTTGCTCTTTAAAACTAAAATTGTTTTTTTACTTTGCAATAATTCAGTTTGGTTTATTCACATTACAGCAATGTTAAGTGACATTACTTAAATCTTTAAGTTTAAGTTTATCTAGTGTTCACTTTTTTCAGTGCAAGCTGCATTTCTAACATAACATAATTTTACTAGCATGCAAATATCAATCAATTGAGGATGGTAGCATGATCTTTTTAGTATGTTTTATATGGCTGAGAAGTACAATGGATACAATACTCGTATAGTAGTGCATATTTAATAATAAAAAAATAAAAAATATTTTTGTGTCCATTTAATAGTTATTTGTGAAGTGAATTTTTTATTGGTTTTATCTTGATGAGTATAATGTCTGAAAACTATCTTTTTAATATAGACTGTATTCAATTTTTTGACATTAACGTATGTAGGTTGTTGCAATGTGGCTCCATTGTGTATAATATATTTCTTTTGGAAAAAGTGGTGGTCTTCTTTTGCCTGAGATCACTTTTATGGACCCTTCCTTGCAAATATCTGCAATTTTGGAATTACTCCATGATTTCTCGGCTGCCCGTGTAATGTTTGCACATGTTGTGTTACAGAACCCGGCTCATCACTGAAGAGGAGGTACAAGCGCAAGGAGATTGAGGAGATCCAGAGTGAGGTGCGCAAGATGCACACCTTCTCCAAAATCCTCTCCACCAAGAAGAACCTGGACCACGTCAACAAAATCCTTAAAGTGAAGCGACTTCAGCGTCAGTCAAAGACCGGGAACAACATTGTGAAGAGGCGACGGGGGAGGCCAAGGAAGCAGCCACTGCCAGAGGAGGATGGGTTGTGCATTCAGATGCCGGTCCTGGAGAAATGTGTGGACCTCCCAGGGAAGCGAAGCCTCCACAGCAGCTTGATGGCCCCAGAGCCACTGGAGTTCGCCAACCATGACTCCATCTCGGCCGCCATCGAGTCAGTGATACACATGGCCCGGGTGCAGCCCAAGCCACAGTCCGAGCAGGCTGACAAGCCCTGGCAGAATTCACCTTTTGAGGGTGTAGAGCGCTCGAGGAGGGGTCGGGGAAACAGGAAAGACAACGGCAGTTCGGCGGGCCATTAGCCAAACACAGTGCAACGGACACTCTCCAATCATCAATACTTTCTAACTTTTTTTTACGCATATGGGCATTTTTTCCACAATTCTCGATAAAGAATGTGTCTCCAGACATAGCTGGGCATGTAGAACAGTATTTCCTGATTGTGCTGAACTTCAGAAGGTGTTGCTGTTTTGGCTCAAGTAAATGTGGCACTTCGCTGAGCAGCTACTGCGCAACTCTGTGGGAAGTGAGATTGCTGGAGTGGAAGCATTGGCATATTTACTCTCCATGTGATTGGCAGTGACCCGCACTCCCAGCGTTCAGGCCTGTCCTGGGCATAAAGAAATTAAAGGCAATATGTGGGAGAGGCACCTGTTGCAGGAACTGTAAATACGAGCTTACGGAACATCAACGTCAATCCCAGACACACAACCTGTGCAAATGGATTACCTTTCATATGAAGTAATGACTTATATCAGAGCAGAAGGCACAGTAGTCCGAATGTTTTTTTTTTCTATAGTTTTTATATAGATATGCCTCATTTAACACAATTCATGCATACATACAAACAGCATATGTGCGTAGGAACGTGGATGCAACATGAAGTGTTTGTCTTCGATATTAACTTACATGCTTAACTGTTTTATAACATTCAGCACTTATACAAACTTTCATTGTAGATTTTTCTGTATTTATTTGAACTTTATTTTGCCATCATGGGTAAAGAAAAAATGTAGATCATGGACTAGGACGCAATAAATATTAAAATGTTTTTTGAAAAGTATATGGTTAATTAAATTTTAAATTGAAATACATAATGCAAGCAAGAACAGGGAGGGCAGATAATAGTGGGTGTAACTGCCCTTGTCTAGATCCGTCTCAATGATGTGCCTATTGATAATATTAAATCTGTAGTGCAGCATGTAGAAAAAAATAATAATAGTAATAAAATAACCATCAATTTAAGATGTAAATGAAACCAAAGTTTCCTGCAATCTCGATGGTTTGTGTTCTTGAATGTGTTCTGTAGAGCATAATCTGGTCACTATTAACAGTATGTTCTTTTTTTTATTTCAGTTTTATTTAATGAAAATCAATGAAAAATTAGGACTAAAACTCAATTCCAGCCAGGATGCCGATATCCGGTGGCACTTGAATTGAGGCCGTAGTGCAATTATTTTGTTTGTATTTAGAATTGATGTCTCTTATTGATAATAATCGGAAATGCACAGAGGTTAACAATCAACACTTGGAATTATCAAGACAACTCTGGTCTGTGTGTGATCTGAAAGGCTTTTTTTTATTAATTAGATCTATGGTTGATTTCTCAGTAGCTTCACTTGTGCCTTATGTTTCCTTCTCAATCCATACTGTTTGATTTGCAGGGACCCCACGAGCAGCCAGATTAAATATAACCGACGCCCTAGGAATGGTGAATGTCCGTATTTACTGCGCAGCCTGCAAAAAGTCCATTTACCCTGGGCGTTGTAGTACAGAGCACCCTTAGCCGCTTTCTGTTCTATGCATCAGGCTGTACCTGTTCATCCACTGACAGGCCTCGTGACTTTCGAGATACAAACCTTTATGTCACATGCTCTGGGTCAGGGTCCAGCCTATCACAGTGGTCTTTTCAATATTCCAACCATAATCCGTGTTAATCAACGATACCAGTGCTCTGTAAACGATGCTTAAAAAAAAGTGACTATCATTGAATTGCAATTGTTTGTCTTAACAGAAGCTGAGCCTTAAATTGAAAATAAAAAGAATATTCCGCAAAACTTTCTCTGTAAATAGTGTAACTACTGTACGTTAGATCACATTGCATGGGAGTAAACTGTGTTTTACGTGTGTGAACATGTCCAGCGTGGGGGTGAAATGCGCCACCGTTGAGTCGAGGAAGGGGGGTTGAGTGTGCTCGAGTAGGACCACACTCCACTCACCAGGGGAAATCATTTGCATTGGCTGGCAGCTATTCCCTTTAGCCAGTGGGACTAAAACATGGGCTGTAGGACGTCTCAAATTTTGGAAGCGGCTGTGAAAATCACCAGAACACAATGCCAAATATGAAATCAGATTATCAGTATTTAATGCTTTGCCAACCAAAGCGGATCTAACTCTGAAGCTGAATCTGAAAGTTCTTTTTTTTTCTTTCTTGAAAAACCAAAATAAAACCATTTTATTTAGGCTTGATTAATTTGATGTTTTCTGTGGAGGATTTAGCACCAAGATATGGCAGCTAAATTTTTTTTTGGTTTAACACACCATGTACATACATTATCACTACCAGCGGATAAAAAAATGGTGCCTTCTAAAGTCAAGATTATTTTTTTTTACAGGCTCTTTATGACTATGAGACAATAAGAGGTCTTACATTGAAACCTGCAGTATTTCATGGATGTGTTTTTGCCCAAAGTGTTACATAATAGTGATGTATTTGGGTGTAACATTTAAAAAAAAAACATCTTTAGCTTATACAAAATGTACAGTACTTATCCTAAAGTTTTAAGCTATACTGATATTTAAAAAACTGTGCAAGATCAGTATTGCATATAAAATCTATTAAATGTACTTTGCAGGAGCACATAGCTGTGTTTGTATATTTTCCTTTGAATAGGTTGTGTATTTGACCTTTTTAAAAGTGTTTTTTTTTATTTTTATTTTTTTTTATTTTTCCTGTATCTGCATGCCTTTCATCGGGGCTGCCTGGTGGGGCCCCCGGGGCCACAGTCCTGCAGATGTACCCGCCCTTCAGCTGGGCCCTGCCTGCATGCTCACGCCTGGCACTCTGTACTAGCACAGTTACTCTGTACTTAGTCCTAAGTAAAGAAAGGTAGCCAATGCGTGCAGCTGGAGTGAAAAGCAGCAGGAATGTGGCCCCTGGGGGCCGTGACTGGCCACCCCTGCCCTATATGATTGTATGCATAAATATTTTAGACGAGCAGAAATGTTGAATTTCAAATCAGATTTGGAAAACTTGTACAATGTTTCATATGTTTTCTTTTGTAATGAATTTTTAATTCGCAAAGCATTTTTGTACAAACTCCGAATATTGGACAGATAACAAAATGAATCAAAGAAAGCGGTACACATGCATATACATATATTGTATATTGAATATATACCCATATTTGGTGTGTCTGTGAACACGCACACATGTTTATATAGACGTATACTGTACATATGTATATACATGTACTGTATGCTGGCATGTTTGGTCATGTTTGTTGATCAGGATCTAGTACTTTTATTTTTTTATTTCTCTTTTCTCTTGATTGAAAAGCTCGCCCTTTTGCTACCATCCCAGCCTAGCGGTATTGAGCACTTAAAAAGCTGTTTTTTGTTCTTGTCATTGTTGGGAAAAAATTAATAAATGAATTTATCGAAGGCAAACGTTTTTCATTCTTTTTTATTATTATTTTGGAAGGCTGATAAGGAAGAGCATTTTCTGGAAAATCATGTACAATAAACAGAAATCAAGTGCTATCTGAAGACAGCATCTGGCCTCTGCTGATGGAATTTATATCAACGCATCACAGTAACAGGAGGGAAGCCCCCCTCCCTGTCCCCCTCATATATTCTCATTTATTGTATTAGTCTAACAGTGTGTGCTCCTGATAAATGGATTGAATCACATCCAAGGCGTTGGTTGGCGGAGGCCAAGTGAGAAGTGCTTTGCCATAGGCCCGTGCCGCCTGTAAAATTCCTGTTGCCATGGCAGCTGTGTGAACTGCCCAAATATTTCAGTGTGCCGCGCTGCATGGCTGATGGAGAGGAGAAGGGGGGGGGGGGGGACCTTAGCTCCAACTGGGTTCGTGCAACTGGGCCACTGATACGTGATTTCTCTGGCCCTTCCCATCTGAATGGACAGGTCTGCTTTGCGTTCTAAAAAAATCTTAAACGTTTGAAAAGGCTCAGGGACCTAATTGTGCACCTCATTTGCAGCATTGTGTAAAGGCTTAATGGGTAAAATCTGCATAATAGCACAATAATCTGCCAAAAAGGGCAGACGTGACTGTAGTGGTGTGGGGTTTTGCCCCAGAGCCACAATAAATAGAGAGGGACTCACTCTGATCGATGCTCTTTACTTTACAAGCAAACTCTTCTGTGTAATATCTACCTTCTGTGGTCTTTTTATTGACCTCCATCCATTCAGTGAGTTATGTTGCTGTGTGAGGTCAGATGTTCTTAAAAAAAAAAAAAACTTTCTAGAAAATGTATGTATAAGGGCATACATTAGGATGAGGGCAAAAATAGCCACAATGTGCAGAAAAAGGTGGCACTGATAGATTGATTTAGGTCAGTATGGCTGTCTTACTGCCAGATGACCTCTAATTTTGCAAATGCTTTGTCCATCCTCCTGAAATGGCTTGGATGCTGGAAAGGTGTCTTTTTGTTCAGTATGGGTCATCACCATGTGGTTTGGGTGGATCCCCACTGTACACAGGCGCTATACAGGTGATGCATAATACAGAATGCATAATACAGAAACCTTCCTCTGTGTGGTGGAATTTCTTCCTTGACTAAGAACTACAATATGATTTTTCCAGTTTTATTCGTAAATTCATTTATAATTAAACTTCTAAGTGTATAAATACTTCTAATTGTGTTCAGTTTGTGTAGTGGCCGGTGAATCGCCTTCTCAAAATCCTTTCAGGTGCAGGAGTGAACTGGTCCAAGAACGTCTTCTTCCTGTGTCTCTGATTGAAGATGATGAAAAAAGGTTGCATTGATCTCCCTATGTATCCTATGTACAGCAATAATTAGCCAAAAACATACATGCATTATATGCAGTGGTGGACAGTAACAAAGTAAATGTAATTTGCTGCTGTACTGGAGTAGTTTTCTGTACATTCTGTACTTGTATCTGTACTTTACTGGAGATTTTTTACATTAACCCCCACTACAGTTCAAAGTCAAATATTTACTTTACTTCGTCATGCACAAGCTGTTCCATTTTAGTTATGAGTTAATATGTAGTGACATAACTGTTGCATAACTGTTGCTTATGTTATAAACCCCAGGCGACTTAATAACGGCATATTTTTTACATGCAATCTGCAAAGCTCCATTTTTGTTCTCTGAATGTCGGGAGGAATCTGCTACTTAAAAAAAAAAAAAACAGGATTTATTTACCAGACATTCTTATAAAAGTGAAGTGAAAGTGATATACAGCACATCACACAGTCCACGCAATGAAATGTGTCCTCTGCACTTAACCCATCACTTCATGAGCAGTGGGCAGCCATGAAAGGCCCCCGGGGAGCAGTGTGCGGGCACGGTACCTTGCTCGAGTTTTGAACCCGCAACCCTTCAGTCCGCTCAACCCTTTAGTCCGAGTCCGCTTCCTTACCCGTTAGGCCACTACTGCCCTTATCAAGAATGATAATTATATGAGGTACTTGTCCTGTTAAAATGAACATTTCATTAACTGTCCTAAAATAACATATAATAACATAGGTGAAGTTGTACTTTTCTGGTGTGTGCAAAAACAAGCTGTGCTGCAGTCAATTAGGTTGTTATCACAGTGCAATAAGTGTACTAATTAATTAGTCTGGGACCATTTTTTTTGTGAGCGCCTGACTTAAAATATAGCATCACATTAGGCAGCCATGGCCGTCACACCTGCACACGAGTATCGCAAAGCATCACTTCAGAAAGAGCAAAAATTCCACACTGAATTGTACCCCCACCCACCCACCCACCTTCCCCAGGCCCCCTTCACCAACACCCAGCACCCGTCAATTACTCCTGCTCTCACCCAGCAGCCCCCTGCCCACAAAGCACCACTTACTATTTTGGCAACCCTGAGCAATCAATCTGCATATATGTCTGGGGATGTGAAGGATTCTGTTCTTTATGGAGATGGAGTAACTGTTGGAGTGGGAACCGCTGTTGCCAAGGCGACGGCCTGACTCATGGCAATTTGATTGGTGAATGGAGCTGTTAGCCGAGCGGGGCTGCGTGATATGTTTTTTAAAAACTCGCTTCCCAGGAGCCTGTCAGCCGCCGCCTCCTCCTTTTGCAGCGGGGGCCATAATGTGCCCTCATTAGACACACAGACACCCAGGGGCTGAGAGGCTTGGCGGGTGGTGAACAGCGCTGGGTGCTGCTACAATGTGGCATTAATTTATGCATCCAGAGAGTTATAATTTGAGCTGATGGATGATGTAACTCCAGCTGTCAAGTAATAAATAGCGTTCAGTATATATAAAATGCACAGCGCATATTTAGCCCAGGGAAGCATTTCAGTAAATTGTTTTTAAAATGCAATTTTGTCACAATTTAAACGGGTGCATATGACTTTTCTTTTCAGCGGTGATGGCATTTCTGCATTTTCTGTATCCATGTGGCAAGTCCATGCAAACAAGCAAAGCAAATTGCACCCATGCTATGGACAGATTGGCTGTGACCCGTAGGCAAGACATGATTTCACGGCAGCTCCAGCGCCTCTCCTGCCGCCCAGCTGTCACAAGATGACACGCCAGCCCTTTCAGCCGAAAGGCCACGGGAAGAGCACAGAAAGACCAGGCTGTTAACAGAGCTTACGGTAGTTGGGGATCAAAGTGGCCCAGGAGATGAAGAGTTGAAGGCGACACCCACAATTCACATAGGGAAACACTTTTGAGAGCTGCTGTAAAGCCGCACACTGATGTGTCCATTTTAAGAGTCAAACACTGAGCATTATAAGAATGTTTATGTGTTTCATTTTACATTTTTTACAGCATTTGTATAGCTTCTTCCAGACCAGACTTTTTAATAGAGAGCAAACAAAATTAAATGTTCATTTACGGCATTTATCAGACACCTTACAGTCAGTAGTTACAGGGGACAGGGTTAAGTGTCTTGCTCAGGGACACAATGGTAGTAAGTGGGTCTTCTGGTTCATAGACAAGTGTGTTACTTACTAGGCTATGTTGAAAGAGTAATGAAACAATCTGAGAATCTTTCTAAATCATTGGAATTAGTCACAGAATTAAATCTAAATCAAAACAAGAAACAGACAAATAAAAAGAGACTCTGGGTCTGTTCTCTGTATCTTGGAGAGGATGAACTACCCACCCAGGATTTTTTTCTAAAACACCAAAGTATAAAAAGGGAAGGGCCTGTGTAAGCCTGCTCAAGTCAATATGTAACACGCACAAATGGTAGCGCAAGCAGTGTTGACACATACAAGATTGTTTAAGAGAAAACTATTTAAAAAATGTACAGCACAAACAAAACTGACTAAACTATATTGGAACTATTTGGTTGGCCTAGTGGGTAAGGAAACAGACCCGAAAACGGAAGGTCGCCACTGAGGTGCCACTGGGCAAAGCACCATCCCCACACACTGCTCCCCGGGCGCCTGTCATGGCTGCCCACTGCTCACCAAGGGTGCTGGTTAAAAGCAGAGGACACATTTCGTTGTGTCACCGTGTGCTGTGCTGCAGTGTTTCACTTCACACCTGTTATAGAAATATTTAAATATGACACATTTAATCAATTGATACTGTTTTTATTTCCAGTTTTTAGAATTCATGAAATATGGAATTAACTAATGATGTTTTAAATTCCCATTTTAAATAATTCATGACATTTTATTATTTCCTTATTGATGTATTTATCTACTAATTGTGGCACTCATGTGTTTGACACGTGTCACATATAAGATTTTCATTGTATTGGTAAGACTGGCTGAAAAAATCTTTAAAAACGCAGGTGCTGTGGTGGCCTAGCTTTTAAGGAAGCGCCCCGTAACCAGGAGGTTGCCAGTTCGAATCCCATCTCCATTCCCATTCCCTACAGTGTCTTTGGTCACAACACCTCAGCAAACATGACAAATGTCAACAACATATAAACATGAAGCACAGTATCCATGGGGCTTATAGATAATATTTAGCATTAAAACAACACCAAGGAGCCAGTAGGTGTAAACAAGACTATAATGGTGAATCTGGTGGTCCACCCAGCTAAATCATCTAATACCACAATAATTTTTACATTTTAGTATACTTCACTTATTAAACTATTGAAAACATGTTTTAGATGTTTAAGCTGTTAACTAATAAGCATTCAATGTACAGTACAGGGCAAACGTTTGGACACACCTTCTCATTCAATGTGTTTTTTTTTTTTCATGACCATTTACATTGGTAGATTCTCACTGAAGGCATCAAAACTTTGAATGAACACATGTGGAGTTATGTACTTAACAAAAAAAAGGTGAAATGACTGAAAAAATATTTTATATTTTAGTTTCTTCAAAATATCCACCCTTTGCTCTGATTACTGCTTTGCACACTCTTGTCATTCTCTCGATGAGCTTCAAGAGGTCGTCACCTGAAATGCTTTTCCAACAGTCTTGAAGGAGTTCCCAGAAGTGTTTAGCACTTGTTGGCCCCTTTGCCTTCACTCTGTGGTCCAGCTCACCCCAAACCATTTCGATTGGGTTCAGGTCCGGTGACTGTGGAGGTCAGGTCTCCACTTTTTGTTACATAACTCCACATGTGTTCATTCATAGTTTTGATGCCTTCAGTGAGAATCTACAAATGTAAATGGTCATGAAAATAAAGAAACATTGAATGAGAAGGTGTGTCCAAACTTTTGGCCAGTACTGTACACTGAAAGATGGGTGTTACCCATTTCATGTGCCGCAGCTTTGCACCTGCTAGACGTTACGATAATGAGGACCTATCACAGGCAAGTGGGCGGGGTTATGGTATCTCTGTCTATCGTCCTTGGTGGCGTCTGGCAGCGGTGTCTAGAAGAGAGATGTTCTCGCCACTGTTATACTGGAGTAGTGGCCGGGCGCCAACCCTTGTATGTTTTAGAGGGACAGGTACGCATACGCCAGGTTTCTTTCCTTCCTTTGGCGACGCCCAGTGTTTCCATGATAAAACAATAAATGGACACTTTTCTCCAGACTTTTTTTTGTTGCTTGCCCCCGTCCTCCTGCTGCCCCAGTACTCCCATCTTGGTCTCTCCCCTGACCAGTCCTAGTCCAACAGGAGGGTAACATGAGCATCATTTTTGCACACACATCAATTTTTACTCATTAAACTTTAAAAACTTACACTTTGAGGAAGTAAAAAAAATATGAAAGTTTCCCTTGAGTGGCACATTTTCTCCACTTGCCTGTCTTCCCCCAGAAATGTGTTTTATTCACCAAGTCTTTGATTGCTGCTCCCGAGAGCTACTTACAGGAAACTCTTCCCAGCAGCCCTCTCGGGTTTCTGCAGAATAAAAAGGCGCTTTTATTCCTCGCAATTAGTGAGCCTAACCCAGGGCCTGATGTGCGCACGCAAAGCTGTTTCTCCAAACAGGGAGCGGGAGCAGGAGAGCAGCCCTCAGACGCTGAAGTCAGATCCTCTCGCTGTAAAAACACCGCAGACGAAGCAGAAGCAGTAATTGCTCTTCCAACTTTTACTTTTTTTTTATACCTCTGGTCAGTCCGTCCCTTTTTCTCTGTACAACCCTGACAGCCCATGACAGGCACGCTGCTGGCTAAGTGGGTACAGTGTCATTTATGGGTAGAGTGTGTTCCACATTCGCCTCAGCATCCACTGAGTCATCGTTCGCATTGAAAAATACACACACACACACACACACACACGCACACACACACACACCCACGCACAAGTATGCTTTGTCTAATTTTATTAAAAACATACCAATGGCTAGTTATTATGTCCAGGTTTTAATGCATATTGCATGGTGTAAAGCAAAAAGGTAAAATAAAGGTTCCTGGGGGGGTTAATACTGTATACATGTTAGATTACAACCGAGATTACACACACTCACACACTAGTGCACAGGCAAAATAAAGCAAATGCCAAAGATTACAGTAAACCGTTAGACCCAAATCTAGTTCCATTTTGGTATATTAATGTATTTCAGCAATTGTATTTGAACAATTTGAGTGCATGGTGTATTAATCTCCTACATTCATACCGGTGGTTGTAGTTATGTATGTACACTGTATTAAAAAAGTATTTATTCTTCTGGGCCCTGCCTTACTAGCATTATTGATAGAATAAAAAAAAAAAAAAAACGGGCCTTAATAGATTTCTCCAAAACCGCAGTTGTTCCTTAAATTTGTTTCTTTTCACACACTTTATTCTTCCCCTCAGGCCCCCGAGAAACCTGACGCTCGTTCAGGCCTGGGATTGTATAACTGGTAATTTCATAGAGCTTTGCAAGTGTGGTGGGGGTGGTGTGTATTTCATCATCGTTGCCACCCTCACTTGTACACACAGTAAATGACCATTTACGTGATGAGTCACCCAGTCCTATTGTCCGTGGAGAATCGGGAGTGTTCTTCATCTGCAGAGATGATGTTTCTCTTTTCTTTTTTTTTTTTTTTGGATTATGTAAGTTATTTTTCCACAGTCACACTTTGGCACCACCAAGAAGCCAATGTGTCAAAAAAACATACACAATAATGAATAATATTAATAAAACTGTAACCTAAAAAGGTAATGTTAATAAAGACAAGAAAACCGCAGGTTTTTTTTTTTCTTTTTCTGTAGCTAAAGTGTCTATGAGTGTTTTCACGTTTTTCAGCTGAAACCCTGCCACCCACCCCCATCAGAAAGTGCGCCCGAGCCCCAGCACATTATTGTAAACATATAATTTCATAGCGAAAGCAGTTCAGGTCGTTGGCTGTTTGCCTCCGTTTCATTTAGAGCAGAACTGGGGACTTTGCCAACATCTGTTCTGTGTCAGGCGAGGGTTCCGAGACGCGGCTACCCAACTGGACTCAGCTGTCAGCAACTGGATATAAAGCAGATTTGCTGTGATTAATCAAAGGTGTAGCATTAATAATGGGCCCCCTTTTTTCCAAATGATCCTAAAGCAGGCATTTAAAAGACCCTCTGGCAAGTATGGAATGTTTTTTTTAAACGTTAGGAGGGCTAAGTTGAGGGCACTCTGAAGGGCTGACAAGTGACAGGCCAGTGGTCGTCCACATGGTAAACCCACAGCACTTTACCCACAACTGGTATCATGTTCTGCGGCGATCCCTGTTGAGAGTCATGTGTCTCAAGACAGACATCCTATAGCCCACTAGAGGGAAACCCAAGAGCACACTTGTGACACTCTGTGTTTTCCTTGTGGGCTCCAGAAAACGTCAATGAAAGTGTTTGTGATGCGAGGGAAATGGGGTCAGGGTCCCCAAACGGCAATTACGGGGCAAATCCAAAAACGCCGTTTTGCCACAAGTGTTACAAGAACTTGGTTTGGTTTGGTGATGTTGGCTAGGTCGAATTCCCACACCGAAAGTGTACTTCTATATTTCAAAACATGCTGAGATTTGTACTCCAGATATTATTATAATTTCTGGAAATAAATGGAATTTATGCATTTTATGGTTATAATTAGATTTTTAGTTCTGTTTTTGTCCTTACCTTGACATTGTGTGGAACACCTATTACGAATAGTCCACATACTCCCACAGTCCAAAATGTTAAGTCCACCAGTTGGTGGCGCTAAAACAAGCACATTTACAAATACTGTTTTTCACATAGTGTGCTGTCTTTATTATGGAAATTAGCATATACTCCAGAATGTTATGAAGAGTGATCAGATGAATTACAAAGTCCCTCTTTGCCATGAAAATGAACTTAATCCTCCCCCCAAAAAACATTTCCACTGCATTTCAGTCCTGCCACAGAAGGACCTGCTGACATTTTTTCAGTGATCCTCTACACAAGTGAGAGTGTTCAGGAGCACAAGGCTGGAGATCATTCTGTCATGCTGAGTTAGAATAGCAGACTGGATGCTTTAAAAGGAGGGTGATGCTTGAAATCCTTGTTCTTCCTCTGTTCACCATGGTTACCTGCAAGGAAACACATGCAGTCATCATTGTGCTGCATAAAAAGTTCTTCACAGGGAAGGATATTGCTGTTCCGAAATCAACCATTTATCAGATCATCAAAAACTACAAGGAGTGAGGATCAAGTGTTGTGAAGAAGGCTTCAGGGTGCCCAAGAAAGTCCCGCAAGCACCAGAAACAAAAGATGATTCATCTGCAGGATCGGGGTACCACCAGTGTAGAGCTTGCTCAGGAACGGCAGCAGGCAGGTGTGAGTACATCTGCACGTACAGTGAAGTGAAGACTTTTGAAGGATGGCCTGGTGTCAAGAAAGGCAGCAAAGAAACCACTTCTCTCCAAGAAAAACTTCAAGGACAGACTGATATTCTGCAAAAAGTACAGGGGACTGGGGTAAAATCTCTGATTTCTCTGATGAAGTTTCTCGTGCCAACAATAAAGCATCCTGAGACCATTCATGTGTGGGGCTGCTTCTCATCCAAGGGAGTGGGCTCACTCACAATTTCACCTATAAACACAGGCATGAATAAAGAAACATCCTCCAACATACCAAAACATCCTCCAACAGCAACTTCTCCCAACCATCCAATAACAGTTACCTTTCCAGCATGATGGAGCATTGTACCATAAGGCCAAAGTGAGAAATAAGTGGCTCGGGGAACAAAATATTGAAATTTTGGGTCCATGGCCAGAAAACTCCCAGAGCTTAATCCAATTGAGAACTTGAGGTCGATCCTCAAGAGGCGGGTAGACAAAAAAAAAAAAAACACAAATTCTGACAAACCCCAAGCACTGATTATGAAGGAATGGCTTGCCATCAGTCAGAATTTGGTCCAAAAGTTGCACGCCAGGGTGAATTGCAGAGGTCTTGAAAAAAGAGCCAACACTGCAAATATTGACTCTTTGCATAAACTTTATGTAATTGTCAATAAAAGGATTTGAAACGTATAAAATGGTTTTAATTATACTTCAAACAACTGACAAAAAAAGATCTAAAAACACTGAAGCAGCAAACCTTGTGAAAACCAGTAGTTGTGTCATTCTCAAAACTTCTGGCCAAGACTGCAGATTTATCAGAAAGGGGAAGTCATTAAATTGATTAAATGTGGTATATGTCATTTATTGTCACTCTTCAGTTAAAGCAAGCATGGTCTATTATGAAAAATGCAGATTGTGTCAATCTGCACTAACGATAGAATGAAAATTTCAGAATGAAAGAAGGGAAATTTGCAGACTGGTTGAGGGCCACCATCCAACAAAGTCCTAGAGTCCATTGAATTCTCTATAGTGCAGCATCTGCAAACAAGAGCATGAAAAAAACATAATTTCACTTATTACCCAGTTTTTATATATTAAAATGTCCTTAAAAGGAGCTTTTGCTGGTGACGGTGGGCTGCAGTTTATTGAAGGTGCTTGAGGTGGAAGTATCAGTGAGGCAAGTGAAAAGGCTTATGAAGGACTGGTGCTGTTACCTAAGAGACCCGAGAGACCTTGCCTGTCAGCAGGGCTGGAAACGGACAAACACACATGACAGGAGGCTAAACACAAACTTTATTAGCAGAAATCCAAGCCGACTGCAGAAAGTAGATTCAGCAAATTGTGCCGGAAAAAGTGCACATTGCAGATAAATCGCCATACAGGCCTGGCCTGAGAGTTCTCTGCAGCTCCAGCTGGTCTTTCAGGAAGCAGTGTCTCATGGGTAATGTAGTCACTTGCAGTAAACAGACATCTGGTGATTGAACAGACCCCAGGGTGATGTAGTTTCTTGCAGCAGACAGTCCTCTGGTGACATCAGTGTCCCCTGCCAGGCACTGTATTTATGTCTACATTATATTAATAATCAAGACAGATGTGGATGTCATCAGATCTCAGTATTGCCAACGCACCGTAAATGATAAGTAAAAGACATTAATGAGTCACATATCATCAAAGTATTAATAACAAGCATGCATTAAAATCAAATTAATCTTAAAATTCTGCAATATGGCACATTTTGTCACATTTTTTTACTCAATGAGAGAGGACAACAGAAAAAAAATCCAATTATTGCAATCACAAAGACGATTTTTCCTTACAGGACTGCGGAGAATGTTATTATTATTATTGCAAACCTTTCAGTGTGAGTTATGGCACAGAGCGTTCTCTCCCTTTGAGAATTCACTGGCTGCGCTCCATGGCAGCTGGAAGCCATCACAAACTCTTTACTGTCTGTCTGTGTCAACATCTGGAAACCACTTCTGCTGTTTTGCTTGTCTGCATCCCAGTGTGAGCAAGACAGTTGGCCATATAAAGCCAACCTATTGGCCGTGGAATGTGAAGACAGGGTTGGTACAGAGCTGCAACTGGGTGCTTTTCACGTTTGGCCCAAACGACCCAAGACGCCTTTAATGACGAGGGGAAAGATAATGAATGAGATTAACATTGAGGCTAGCATAAATTTTTTGTAGACTAAAGATGGTGCCAGTTTTCATCTTGATCAGGTTAAGGATCCCCCGGTCAGCCAAACCTCAAAGATTCCAATAATGAATATGACAGATATGCTTAATGACCGTTCTCTAGTCACTAGAGTGTGTGTGAGTGTTGAGTTGTGAGTTGATATCTGTCAGCCATGTAATGGGTAATATCACACAGATCCTCAATTCAGCCAAGCCATTTTCTTCACATCCAAATAGTATAATCCTTGATATTTTTATGATTGTTTAAAAAAAAATAATTCTTGCAATAATTGCATTGTAAAATGATAACACTGTCCTGAGAGCATAACCATGAACCCATGGCTTAACAAAAGTAAATTCTTATTTATTTTTAAAATGTCCTTTTAATTCAATGTCAACTTAGAATAGGTAGAATTATAGAAGAATTAAATACAATTATAGAATATGCACATATAATTTAGATCTACATCTAATGGCGATCCGTCTATATCACTTTTGGGGTATCCAGTTGGAAAGTGCAGGAGTTTGGTTTGACATATTCATCTAGAATGCTGTTAAATGTTCCACAGGCCTATCCCTGAGGGTCCGGTTTGGTTCGGTGGTCTGCAGGAATGGAATTCAGCATGCAGAAATGCCACGATTGGCTTGCTTGCTCCTATTGTAGAGGTAAAAGGTCTTAATTCAGTCAGTCTGGCAATAAAAGGGCCTCCAGGATTCATTTTCTGAGACTTCAGTGTTCCAAGCACTTCTAAAACGTTCCAGCCTGCCTTTCTTTTTCTTTCTTTCTTTTTTTTTCTTCAAAATCCATCATGTTCATCGCATGTTTTTAATTAAGCCACACAGATGGGTTGTTATGCCACAAATGTTTGAGGAAATCTGCTTCCATCTTGTTAGAAGACATGTAGTGAAAAAAAAACTGATGAAGTGAAACCAGTTAGAGAATATACAGGATGAATATACATATAATCAGACCGAGTGAAAAATAATAAATAAAACTGCCTGTTGTTTGCACTGGGGCCTTTTGGAATATGACTGTAAGAGCTATTAGAGCACTGCATCCATATGGCCATTGCATCGAGATTGGTGCCAGGACCCCTCTTTAAAAAAGCAACTTGCATTCCTGTGATTTGGAGTCATGTTGTATCAAGTTCGATCGATTTTGGCAGAACCTTAAAAAACGCAGATGTCGTTTTTTTTGTCCTCTCCCCACTCGGGTCTCTCTGCTCCCCATCCAGCTGTGCTTGCCTGACTCGGCCAGTTTATAATAACCCCTCTTTTTTTAAGCCTGAAATAAAATACAGTTTTCCAGGGTTAGTTTCTACCCCAATTATCCCACCAGGCATTCCTGCGTTTCTCTCTCTCTCTGTGGATGTACTGCGGCCATTAACACGTAATGGTGCCGTGTTCTAATGGGCAGGTTGTTTTCAAGATTCAAGAAAGAAGAATCTGTAACCATGAATGCAGACCTGAGAGATTGCAGCAATGTACTGTGATGCAACATCCTGCAAGTCGAGATTCAGCTTTTATTTCACTCAGCAAAGTGCTCCTCTTGTAGCATGAATGTGCTCCATGGTTTTTGTTAGCAGTGCAAAAGCTCCAAGTGTGTTTCAGAGCCTATCAGGTGCCATTGGCTGCTTGTGCGCTGAGCTGGAATATATTAGACAACAGTAATACCATGTAGAGATATATAAAGACATATAAAGGTACATATAGGTATAGGTACATATCAATCAATCAATCAATCAATCAATATAAAGGGTCTCCTTCTAACAAAAGCTAATTAACCTCAAATCAAAACATACTAATTAATATCAAATTCCATTTCTGGAAACTGGTCCAGATTTGAAATAGAGGGCAGTTTTTTTGAGCAAGACCCTTAACCCTGCATGTCACCAGGGGGACTGTCCCTGTAACTACAGGTTGTAACTCTGGATAAGAACGTCTGATGAATACCGTAAATGTAAATATGGGACTTATTTGCTAGTGGAAATGCAAAGACATCTTCAGGATTTACATAGATAGATGAAACAAGAATGATGTTATGACTTGATTGACACATTAGAGATTGTGTTCTGGGTGATAGAAATAATTACATAATAGTGCATATCACTGCACTTAGCACCGGTTTGAGAATAATACCCAGAACGATGTATTTAATCATGCCCACAGATAGATAGTAGATATCATGTGTAATGCAAGAGTGTGATTGTTTTCATTATTCCTGTGTGTAGCCATTGGTTGCCATGTTTCGTTGGTGAGGTCAGAATTATGTGAAACCACCGTACCACAGTATGACAACAACAGACATTAAGAGGTCACATCTACATGTGTAATATACTCTGGCAGTCCTAGATAAGATTCAGCTTGATTACTGCAAAGAGAGTAAAGCTCTGAGATCGGATATGATCACATCTGGGTTTCTCAGTGTTTGCTCTGGTGCTTGTTGCCTTATAAACCCCTAGAGGGCGCTGTACTCATAGAAAGAAATGACAAAGTGGAACACTGGAAGGTAAGAACAGAGTCGGACAGGCTAGTTGTTTGATCAGAGTTATATTTCACCAGACTTTCAGACATGCAGTTTCGGGCACCTCAGTTATTGTCCCTTAACCTGAGATGGGCGCACAGGGGTCACAGGTCAAGTGACAGGTCCATTTCACTAAACTGTTTAGAGCTAACCATAATCATGAATCTGTTTAATGAGATATTATTACCTGCACTCTTCATCTTTGTCACCTCACTATGAGTGTGATGAGAGTTTCTTGACACATGACACCATGAGTGTCATGAATTTGATCTGTACTGTGCAGTGCTGCAAAACAAAACTTATCATGTATGAGAGCACAGTGGTTTTGTTTAAGATGAAGCTCTACTGACTCCTGGTGTTCAGAAACTCACCTGAACAAGTTCACCAGTACCCAGCTCAGATTAGAGTTCCTGTGGAACAGAAATGTCTGCATATTTTCTCAAAATGTACATTGCACAAGGCATAAGTATAAGTATAATACTTGTAGTTGAAATTAAATGATAAAAGATTTTACATCACATCACATTTCACAAATATAATTACTGCAACACATTGATAGAATGAGACAACGACACATTTAAAACAGAGAGAAGACTCCATCTCAACCGATAATGCAGCATTGCAGGAAAGTCAACTTGGAATGAAAATGTTGAGGACCAGGAATGAATGTCAGTGGTATTTAAAAAAAAACACAAAATGAAAAGTGGTTAAACAAACTTCATTTGTTTGATTATTATTACCTGCACTCTCTTCATTTCATTCACGTCCACTTTTGTGAATTACAGTGCAGGAAACTGGTCAGACCAGCATCCTGTCAGCATCATAATACAACCGACATGCATCCATCAGCACTAGCATGGGGAATAATGATGTAACTAATAGCAGATATTTGCCTAAATGCAATGCAAACCTATGAATTGAACACATGAATTGCTGAACTTAGTCAATTAAATAATTGAAATATTATTATGAAGAGGGAGCCATTTTTAAATGGGAGTTTTACACATGTTTACAACAGTGTTTAAGTCCTTTCTACTGTTACGCTCCCATGTGACGTACGCTCCCATGTGACGTACGCTCCCATGTGTTCTGTGTGGCTTGCGGTGTTTTTGCGTCTTGTCTCTTTTAGGTGGACTTTGTGGTATGAGTTGAAGCCTACCACCTCCACCTTGTGTGTGTGATAGACACCTGTATTAGCCTGTATTAGCCTGTTAGCTTTATGTGCCCTTTTTGTTAACTTTTGTGCATGTTTGAGTTATCCCTGCTGGACCATCCCCTCCTTTAGGCTGTACTGATGTTGGGTTAGCTGTGCTGAGTCCGCTGTTTTATTGTACCTGTTAGCTCCCTGTAAAAAAAAACACAGTTTGTATGCTTTGTTTGGTTATGAGTGTGTAACAGTGGACCTACTCCTCTCCACACCCTTGTTGCGTTTCTTGGACCCCTAGACTTAGGAACGTGACACTACTCCTTGGAAAGTCACCACTCCCATCCTCAGGAAAAGAAACAAATCACCCATTATAGATAAGGAGTTTTGGTGGGAGAATCAGAGAACACAACAGCTCAAGCAAACAAACTGAAGTTTGTGCACACCAAAGACTGCGCACTGCACCAGACACCCTGCATGCATGACATATGTTGATACTGCCTGCAGGAGGCTTTACGTTGCAGGACAGAATTCAGGGATTAGGGAGAAATGAAGTGCCACAGAGGTCCATACACAAATTCCATCTGTCATATGCACATAACTCATAAGGACAGAACTCTAATACACTCCAGCACTTTCAATCACTTCTGGACTCAATCCCCCCAGAATTTTGCACAAATTTTCACTTTTCTTTCACTTTACATATTTGCACACCTTCGACCTACCTGTTACACATATTTTATGTCTAAAAACATTAAAATGTAATATTTGGTTATGTTAGCAATATTTGCATATTGGTTCCACTTGGCCAAGTTGCACGGCTCGATGGACTGCTCAGCAGGTCCTTATAACCCGGCTCCAGCCATGTCTACCTAATTAACCAACCCTGTTCCAGGGCTGGATGTCAACCCCACTAAAACCACAGCCGTCACCGACTGGTCCATACCCACCACCATCCGTCAGCTCCAAAAATTCCTCGGGTTTGCTCATTTTTACCATCACTTTAGCAAATATCGGAACTTTAGCAGTGTTGCACAACCCATGACCTCCCTCCTCAGCCCTCAAGGAATCGCCATGGACCCCACCAAAACCACAGTGGTCTTCGACTGGCCCATACCTACCACCATCCGTCAGCTCCAACAATTCTTCAGGTTTGCTCATTTCTACCATCACTTTATCCGGAACTTTAGCAGTGTTGCACAACCCATGACCTCCCTCCTGAAAGACAAGCCCACTTGGCTCAAATGGAACCCCCAAGCTCAGCACGCATTCAACTTGCTCAAGTGACTCTTCACTACGGCTCCCATCTTAGTCCATCCGGACCCTCAACTCCCCTTCACTGTAGAAGTCGACGTGTCCAGTCTCAGTGTGGGAGTGGTCCTGTCCTAATGCAATCCTCTGGACAACAAAATACACCCCTGCGCCTTCTTCTCCTGGAGACTGAACCCAGCCAAGGTTTGTTGCTATTCCCGGACTCCCCACTGCTGCCCAAACCGCCAACATAGCCCTCCAAGAAGTGGTAGCCAGTTCGGACCCCCAGAGGACCTCCTCTCCGACCGCAGCCCCAATTCATTGTCCAAATCTGGCGCCACTTCTGGGTACAACTTGGTGGTGTTGGTCAGCTTGTTGTCCAGGTACCACCCCCAATCCAACAGCCAGACTGAAAGGATTGGGGCAGTGGTGGCCAAGCGGTTAAGGAAGCGGGCCCATAATCAGAAGGTTGCCGGTTCGAATCCGGACCCGCCAAGGTACCACTGAGGTGCCACTGAGCAAAGCACCATCCCCACACACTGCTCCCCGGGCGCCGGTCATGGCTGCCCACTGCTCACTCAGGGTGATGGGATAAATGCAGAGGACAAATTTCACTGTTTGCATCGTGTGCTGTGCTGCTGTGTATCACATGTGACAATCACTTCACTTTCACAGGATCAACCAGGAGGTGGTGACGTCACAGCACCGATCCTCGGCCACGGAATGCTCCCCCTTTGAGGTGGTCACTGGCCTCCGGCCCACCTGGTTCCCCATGGCCACGCCAGAGGGACCGGTGCCGACGGTCAACGGCCAACTTCACCAAGTCTGGTCCCAGGTTCACCTGAGTCCTCAACCGCACAACTGCTCATATGAAGCGACAGGCTGACAGACGGCGCCGACCAGCCTTGCTATACCACCCCGGGGACAGAGTTTGGGTCTCCACTCAAGGCCTACCCAGGCCTTTCCCACCTCCGCAAGGCTCCCTTGTCCCCTCTGCTTAACCCTAAATTGCTCCAGGGGGGGACTGTCCCCTGTAACTACTGATTGTAAGTCGCTCTGGATAAGGGCGTCTGGTAAATGCTGTAAATGTAAATGTAAATGTAACCCACCAGAGAGTGCCAGACCAGCCAGGGAGACAACGACCTGGAAGAGGAAATGAAAGCGGGCAGCGTTGAGTATAAAAGTCAGGTGACCCAGAGGAGATGTCTGCCCTTTGAATGAGATTACTCACCAGAGCCGCTGGCTCATTAACCCACGCCCCACATACTTCGCCTGCCCCCGACTTCGAGAATTGCCTGACCCCCTTGAAACCACGAAGGAACTCCGACTGGAACTTCCTGGCCACGACTTCAGCCTGTCCCTGACCTTGAGCCTGCCTGATCCTTCGGTTTAGACGTGAATCCATGCTCCCCTACCTATCTGCCGACCAATACGTCCTCCTGTCCAGTCCACGCTCCCGGACAATCCTGAAACCCGCCATCTTCCGGTTCTCCTCTGCCCCGGTACTTCCCACAGATCCTGAACTCACTCCCCACCCCGCAGCAGTGCGTCCACTGCTTCCTCCCCATCCTCATTCCCCGCCAGTCTCTCCCTCACAGACCAAAAGCCTCCGGTCCTCCTCCCTAGCTCGTTCAATGTCCTCTTCCGGTACGACGGCTTGTCCCTCCGCCCACAGTATGTCTGCAAATGCGTCACCGTATTCGCCTCATGACAGCTTCACAGTAATAACATGTATTGAATAGTGGATGTCGGACAGTGAAAGTAATGATATTGCACAGTATACAGGCATTGCGCAGTATTTTCAGTGCCAGTTAAATATTGATATTGATATGGCACAGCTGGAGAATAGAAGGAAGTTTGGGGGTTCGGGGGTTAGACAGTGTAGTCCGTGCACTGGCTTTTGGAAAAAACAGTTTGAGTCTGGTTTTTCTTGTTGTGATGCACCTGCAGTGTCTCCCTGAGGGCAACTGGTCATGCTGTTCAAAGCCAAGGAGGGACCTGTCCCTTTTTTGTTCCACTGTTGTATGGGGAGATGTACATGTCCATCAGGGAGGGGAGAGGGCAGCCAATGAACTTCTGTGCTGCCTTTACTACTCTCTGAAGCCTCACTGAGACAAAGACTTGTCCATCTCAAAGACCGGATACCAAAACAGAAGAAGAGCAATGTAGTGTGTGCTGTCCAGTGCGGTGAAGAGTACTCCGAGTTGTACACCAAACAGCTTCTACACAGGAGGATGGCTCATCACAGATGGAGCAACTCGGCCAGAATCAGCTGTGTACCTTCACCTTAAGGACAAAGGACACAAATGTTTGGACAAAAATGTATAAATATTGGACAGAGAATATAGGTGGTTTGAGAGAGGAGTGAGAGAAGCATTGCATGTGCAAATAAGGTGGTAGTATCCTAACACACTCGCTTATGAACCAGAAGACCCAGGTTCAAACCCCACTTACTACCATTGTGTCCCTGAGCAAGACACTTAACCCTGAGTGTACTCCAGGGGGGAACTGTCCCTGTAACTACTGATTGTAAGTCGCTCTGGAAAAGGGCGTCTGATAAATGCTGCAAATGTAAAAGCAAATCAACAAACTCTCACTCAACAGAGGGGGAGGCCTCAGACACAACATATCGCCAACCTATAATGCTGCTCTTTCATCCATCCCCAGGAAAATCAGGCCCAATTCTCACGTCCACCAGGTTGGCCACATTTAACAACCTGCTTAATGTGGGCAGGAGGAGCTGCCAGGGTGGGGCTGTCACATCTACCCACCCGCTCCCCCTGCCTTTGTTTCAATTAACGAGCCTATTCAAAGCAGGAGTGAGGTGAAACCAACCTGGTTGCATCTGTGTATGCAGAACGAAACATCTCTACATTAAAGAAAGAAAGTCCAGTTGCCATGACTCAGCTTTAAGACAAATTCACCTGGATGACTGAGAATTTTCACAGACTTACTTATTCTAGAAATCCCAGCATCTCCAAAACCAAATACTCAAATTACAGAATTATTGTTAACAAAGGCAGTGAACAAACTGTACTGGTAATGTTCCTTAACGTCCGTGTATGCCTAAGCACCAGGATCTGACTCTGGGAGTCAATGCTCTTGGGTTTCACATCACACTCCCCTCAAGGTATTTACTTCTGAACCCATAATGCACTGCAAACTGTGCTCCCCAAAATGAGCTGACATCACTGTAGTCTTTTTCTTTCTTAAAGGGACAGACACCATGATGCATAACAGGCAATGTTATTGGCTGTTGGCTTGTTTATGTGAATGGCAGAATTGGAATTGTGTTTTGTTTTGGTAGTTTTCAGTTGAGAATCTTCCTGGTCCTTGCTAGTTTGTACACTTAGATTTAGTCAATTAATCACTACAAATCATAGTTATTATTATTAGAATTAGTACACATATTTTTTTTCTGTCGGCATACATTATTTTAAAAAAATAAATGAGATATTACAATCCAACAGTTGCTCAGTATTTAATTAGTCTTATCACTACATACTTTTGTAATCTTACTTGACTACTTTCTACTTGTACTAATTATAATATATAATAATAACTTAATAACGCTACTCATACTTGAGTCATCTTAGGCTGTTGTGAAAGTTTGTAGATGCTGTATCAAGTTTCTTAAAATTCCTCAACATTGCTGACCAATAATATGACATACCAATGAAAACCACTGAGTAATATCAACATTTTCCCTACAGAACAGAATTTTAAAAATTCATTTGTGGCAAATAAATTCAAAGTATCAAATCTCTGGACCCACACTTCCTGTATTTTGCTGTCAGAATATTTTCTGAGCTTTGATATCCATTGGGGGTCTTCCCCCAAAAGACTCACAAGAAGAAACAATATTGTCTTTTGAAAAATATGCCATGGTTTTTAACTTGCAGAAGGATAGAGAAAAGCCTTTTTGAAGTGTACAGGAATGTGGTCATGTGACCGATTTGCATAATCCCTGCCCAGTTAGGGGTGTGCACTCGTGTTTCTGTATAAAAGATCCTTATCAGACTATGACCAACCAAGGGAACCTTCTCATTTCTGACATTCAAAGATATACCCATAACATCTCATTTATGCCTGGAACATATCACTCAGAGGTACAGATCATGGATTTGTTGTTTTTTTTTTTCTTTAAAAAGTTGCTTAATGTTTTTCCTGTTCTATAACTGCTCACATACTGGATTATGTAGGGGATTCCAGAGAACATCACACGATTCCTCAATATCTCTCCAACTGAACCCTCATCTGACAGTTCAAAGGTAAGTGTGTGATTGCAGGGAGCTGATAAATACGAATAAGTTGGATAGTATGGATAAGTATCATCTACAAATGCACTGTTTCATTTTTCACAGCAATATTTACACTATTTTCACTTTGCACATTTATTTATTATACATTTCACCTGTTTATCGCTGTCTGTCTGTCTCATTGTTGTCTACATGTTGTCTTATCTTGCACTGCCTGCGTCCCCTGTTTGCACTTTATGTAGCCCAGTTTGTCTGTGTCTCACACTTTATGTCAGTATGTAATTTTGTCTAATCGTTCAAGCGTTTCATGTAACACCAGGTTCCGGAGAAACTTTATTTCATTTCACTATGTACTGTCTAACATGTGTATCGCTGAAATTACAATAAAGCTCAAATTCAACTTCACATTTTGTGTAAAACATTGATAACATAACAGGGGGTTACTAATTTTATGGCAGTGCCCCAGCCTATTTGACAGACCTACACGCCAACGAGTTCTCTCAGGTATTCAGACCAGGTCACATTACAAGCTCAGAGGTGACAGGGCCTTTGCAGTGGCTGCCCCACATTTATGGAATGACCTACCACTCAGTGTCAGGCAGACCCCATCATTAAAAAATCTCGCTTTTAAACCCTTGCTTTTAACCCAGTGTGAGGTGGTTCTTATATGCTGTTTGTATGCAGTCCTTTCATAACTCTTTTACTACGCTGTCTTAAATGTTTTCTGTTTAATGCGACATCTTGTTTAATTTTAATTGTTACATTTTCTCTTTTTGTTCAATGTATTATTTTTTGTATTTTTACTTAACATTTTGTCCATGTCTGTCCTGTCCCTGACAATTTAATGTACAGCAGTTTTGGTCAGCTCCTTTGTTGTTTTAAAAATAAATTATGGTATGGTATGGCATAGCTATCTCTCTCAGTCTCTCTCACTATAAATATGCAATTGCTATAAAAGACCCTGAACAGTTTGTGTAGACGCCTGTGTCTGTGCTTGTTGTGAGACTTTCGGACTTTCTCTCATGCTGCATTAAAGGAACTTTATCCACTAATGGCAAACCCTGTCAAAAAAACGATGGTGGAGGACAACAAATGTCACGGAGTGACTCGGAGTGAGACTTTTCACCGCATCAAAGCCAAGGTATTTACGGGGGTCTCCTACTTCTCTGGAGATATGAGAGTTTTTGGAGAATGGATGAAAGGTAAGAACATATTAAGAGGAAGGGGGGTGATGGGTGTATTTACAATAAGGGCCATAATTTAAAATCTTGTTATTTAGAGAAGCAAGGAAATGTCACTCAAGTTTAATCAGCCAGGACACATTAATATGCACTATATTAACATAATGTACATATACTCTAAGTAAGTATGTGTTAAAATCGATACAGACGTATTAAATTCATACACATTAATGTGTGTCATGCCTATCGGGAACTGGTCAAGACACAGGTGCTTAAAGTCTAAAAAACTGATCTCAGTTCAAGTAAGCTATATGGTCATTTCAGCTACACACAGGTTAGACAGTAGATAGTGAAATGAAAGAACGTTTCTCCGGGAACCAGATGCTACATTTACAGCATTTATCAGACGCTCTTATCCAGAGCGACTTACAATCAGTAGTTACAGGGACAGTCCCCCTGGAGCAACTTAGGGTTAGGTGTTTTGCTCAGGGACACAATGGTAGTAAGTGGGATTTGAACCTGGGTCTTCTGGTTCATAGGCGAGTGTGTTACCCACTAGGCTACTACCACCCTGGTAGACAACGTTATGGACTTACGTAAAGTGCGTGCGAGCACACATGGGGGACAGACAGTGCAAGAGTAACATTTTAGACCAACAGTATATGTTGACAGACTGCACTTAATCCAGTAAGTAAATGTGCCAAGTAAAAAAAATGCTAAACAGTTTTGTTTGTTTGTCCAGTAGCCAGACACCCAGGGTCAGCATCAGTTTGGTCCATTTCTATGTTTCTGACATAAACTGTACCATTTCTGTTCCTAAACTAAGTGCTACAAAAATTGCAATCAGAAAAAAAACATCACAATTTAAATTCTTTTAACTTAAAAAATACTTTAAAAGTTATTTGCACCATTTCTGTAGCTGTGCTATATTACATGGTTAGCTGCTAAACAATAGCTAGCGTAATAGTTAACTAGCCTGCACATTTGGTGGCAATATAATTATCTTAAATTACAGAGAAAACTTGTAATCAGCAAGTTTAGTTTTTATTATTATTCATTTTATCATCTACACAAGTTAGGAAGAGGTTTCAAACTTTAACTCACCTCAAGAGTCTTGTAAGTAGTTAACAGCGTTAATGGAAAATAATGTGATGCATTTTTCGCTCATCAGCTTTACTTCACATTAACACATTCATGCATAGCGTTCAAACTCAACTTAAATTTAATCTATAAACGATTAATATCGGCGTACATCTTAACACCTCCGAGTTTATTGAGTAACACAATAAAATGTGTAACTCATCATGGTGCCACGAAGGGCGGCGGGGGAGCAGTGTGTGGGGACGGCACCTTGGCGGTTCACGGTTTGAGTACGAGTCCATAGCCGCTAGGCCACCACTGCCACACCGGCATCTTGACTGGCAAGCTGGTAACTTGCCATTTCTGGTGAGCAGTTCCATTAATGAGGACGAGGAACAAGACACGACCGATTCCAGTGAAGTGATTTATGAGAGAATAATTTTTTTATATGCAATAGTATGCCAGATGTTCAGCTAAAGTTAACATCTTATAAATCTGACAGTAAAACACATCAATTTACACATATTGTGTTTAATGCTGTGAACAAATTCTTATGTTGTGCACATTTTTACACATGACTAAGGGTTTTTTTTCTCCAAATTTTTTTTATCTTAAACATTGACACAAAATATTTAAACTAAAGTGCTACACAGGATTTGTGTCTTTTTTTCCTTCTAAGAGTGTACATTATACAGAACTTTGCCTCAGATTTGTTCTGAAATGCTTCCTCTGTGACCACTGAGAACCAAGTGGAAAAGTTTCTTACTTATTTACGTAAACTTTCATTCACTGTGGAGATTGCAGGGATTGTTTCACCAGGAAATGTGAACAATGGCTAATCAGCATCAGGAACAACTTTCCATGACATATTTTTACAGCGGCAGTTTGTTCGACCTTCTTTACATGATTATTTCCTACATGTGACCCCACATGAGCTGAATTTAACCTAGGTTACTACATGTGAGTGGTGGTAGTAGCCTAGTGGGTAACACACTCGCCTATGAACCAGAAGACCCAGGTTCAAATCCCACTTACTACCATTGTGTCCCTGAGCAAGACACTTAACCCTAAGTTGCTCCTGGGGGGACTGTCCCTGTAACTAATGATTGTAAGTCGCTCTGGATAAGGCCGTCTGATAAATGCTACAAATGTAAACGTGACCCCACATGAGCTGAATTAATCCTAGGGTTTTGTCTTCCTCTGGGGAGCAATAAATACATATATGAATACATAAACTTCACCTATGCAAGTTTAGTCAGCTTGAGATTTATTTTCTCTAGCACATTTCTATGTATTCAAAATGTAATCTACACACTACTTCTGTCAAAATTACTGTATAAATTACAGAATAAACTTTTGGTAATAAATGCAATCAGTTTAAATGTGTTCTTTCCAGACATCCAAAAAGAAGTGTGCACAGTTAGTGATTTTTTTCTTGTCTCCAGATCAATTCATCCTGTTCCAAATTCTGGACTGGGTCCTTCGTGGAGCTGCACAGGTCATGTTTGTGAATAATCCCATCAGTGGTTTGATCATTTTTGGAGGCCTGACCCTACAGAATAGGTGGTGGGCCCTTAACGGATTTGTGGGGACCCTTGCTGCAACAGTCTCTGCCCTCATCCTTCGGCAAAACAGGTACATGCCCAGCTCACAGTTGAGTCTAATTGCTGTAATTTGTCCAGTTGCTAATGGTTCGGTGTATCCTCTTCTCAGGGGTGCCATCGCTGCGGGTCTTTATGGGTACAATGGAATCCTTGTGGGTCTTCTGATGGCAGTTTTCTCAGATGCAGGTGACTGGTACTGGTGGCTCCTGCTCCCAAATACGTTCATGTCGATGACGTGGTAAGTGGTTGTCACTTTCCTGCTCCTCACAGCCACCTTACTCTTACCACATGTATGCAGCCTGCAACCAAACACCTTTATAGTGAAAAATGACAAAGGGGTGCAGGTGCAAGTAGTACAAAATGGCTACTGTACAAAACGATATCAGTGAAAAATGCCCAGTGCAGCAGCATTGTTCCTGCTTATATCATTGGCCAAACAGGAGGGTGTGAAACATTATCTACCCAAGCAGATCTAGAGCTTCAACTGGTTATCGCTATAAACGTGTGACTGATGACATTCATACCTACGATTTCATGATTTATGAGCTGAGTGTTTATCAGCTGTCTAAAAGGACATTTTTGTGCTGTGCTGTGAGGTGAATGAGAGGTGTTCTGACACTGGGTTTTATGCTGTGTCATATGCCATATGCCACATGTCATGACCAATTGTCACAATAATAAAAGTAGTATCAGTTTGTGGCATTATCTGTACAAAGATTATAATTTATTACATGGTGAATCACAAAACATTAAATATAATGTACCATATAACACCATAAATGCAGCATATTTATAGATTTAAATCATTATAAAAACATTAACAAGGAACTGCACCAGAGATCAAGAAAGATATACCGCTGTGTAATAAAAAAAATGTTGCAAAATAACAAGCTAAAATAGCATTTGGTTTTATTTTATCTCATGCCAGTCCCATCGTTTCAAGCGCCCTCGGCTCCATCAACAGCAGATGGGACCTGCCTGTTTTCACCCTGCCTTTCAACATTCTTGTCTGTCTACACATGGTGGCGACTGGTCATTACAACAACTACTTTCCTCAAGTCCTCATACAACCCACGTCCTCAGTTCCCAACATAACCTGGTCTGAACTGGACGTGGCGAAGGTAAGAGACAGGTTGGGACAGCCGCAGCATTCAGTGCTAGAATGTTCCTCAAGTGAAAAAGTCACGCGCTTTATGTCAGGGATGCTGGTACTGTCAGGGAAGAATTCAAACTGGAATGTCAGTATCTTCAGAAACCTGGTGGACTTCTGCCTTTTTATATAATCTGTACAACAAATGATAAATGCAGTAAAAAAGTGCTTATCATATTGATTAACCCCACCCCCTGTTTTCATGTGCCTAGCTCTTCCGTTCGATTCCTGTTGGTATAGGCCAGGTGTATGGATGCGATAATCCCTGGACCGGGGGAATATTTATCATTGCCCTCTTCATATCCTCCCCCATCACCTGCATACATGCAACCATTGGGTCAGCGGTCGGCATGGTGTCAGGTAAGACTCACAGAGTCGAAATGCTAATATCTGTATTCATATTCCTATACAGCATTTATCAGATGCCCTTATCCAGAGCGACTTACAATCAGTAGTTACAGAGACAGTCCCCCCCCTGGAGCAACTCTTGGTCAGGGTAGTAAGTGGGATTTGAACCTGGGTCTTCTGGTTCATAGGCGAGTTTGTTATCCACTAGGCTACTACCACCCAGTAGGTATAATATTATTATGCCCTGCGAGGGGCTTGGGCCCGACTCTGTGCCCTGTCCCAGGATGGGCAACGGCAGCCGCGACCCTGTTTTATGAATAAGGGGTTCAGAATAGAGAGTAATGTGATGATTTGCCACCAAGTGCTCTGATTTTTATTTTTAGCCTCAAGAGGTTATCAGACGTTCAACTGAAGCCTGATGGTAGATTAGCTGTAGATTGTGTGACAGACGCAACCACCACTGTCTTTGCATCTAGAGGAATTTGATTGGCTGTGTTCCATAGACACAAACGAGTAGGAGCTGACAGTGTGGTCCTCCCATGGTTTTTTCACCTTTAGCATTGCCTGTACATGTGATAGACAGGAATGAGGAAATCTGTGCTGTATGTATGAACTTTAGATGCACTTTTTTCTTTTTTAGCTCCACCTACCTTCTATCAGTGTCCTGTTAAAGGCTCTAGGTCAGGGTTGTTGTTCTGCAAGGAACCATCCTGATGCTAGCAGCATTAGATCATTAGACCAATACTGCTGTTCATATTGTATGCTTTTGTTCTCAGGACTGGCCCTTGCTGCACCTTTTGACAAAATATACTTTGGTTTATGGGGATATAACTGTGTCCTTGCCTGCATTGCCATTGGTGGGATGTTTTATGCACTGACCTGGCAGGTGCATCTTCTGGCCATCGCCTGTGGTGAGATCAGACATCTTGTTTCTAAAAATCAGTAGAACCCTTGAGACATTCCTTCTGCTGGAGCCGAAATGACTGTAATTAACATCCCGCTTTCCTTTTCTCATTTCCTCAAAGCATTCTTCTGTGCATATCTCGGCTCTGCCATCGGCAACATAATGTCCACTGTGAGTGTTAAACATTCTCTCTGCATTGACTTATTGAAATAGAACAGTAAATGGACACTGACATCTGGGCCTGGCTTGTCCTCAGTTTGGTCTACCAGCCTGCACCTGGCCCTTCTGCCTCTCGGCTCTCACCTTCCTACTCATCACCTCGGAGACAGACACTATCTACAAGCTGCCCCTGGCCAAAGTCACCTACCCCGAGAAAAACCTCTGGTACTTCTGGGAAATGAAGAAGGCAGAGCGGGCCGAGAAGTTAAAGAAGGATCAGGAGGAGCGGCTGGCGGCGGAGGAGAAAGAGAAGTCACTGCAGAAGCGACAGGAAGCAGGGGTCCCTGGCGAAAAAGAGCTGGGACCACCTGACACTTGCAGCGTGACAGTGGAGGCGGTCGAAGACACCCAGCAGGACGCTAGTGAAATGGAGGGGGGTGACGAAGATGTGACTCAGCATTGCAGCACTGAGATGTAACTGGTTTCCCGTATCTGACATCAATTACCCAAATTATTCTTTAAAAAAGTACATATTAAATGTATGTGGTCATTTGTAAGCGATCATAACGTGGCATGGTGTACGCAGTTGAAATGGTT
Organism: Denticeps clupeoides; assembly: GCF_900700375.1. Classification (NCBI taxonomy): domain Eukaryota; kingdom Metazoa; phylum Chordata; class Actinopteri; order Clupeiformes; family Denticipitidae; genus Denticeps; species Denticeps clupeoides. The sequence goes on along the minus strand of NC_041717.1, from coordinate 15,210,400 downwards.
AAGAGGTAAATAGAGACAGAGCACTTCAAGCCACACCCCTTTTGGGGGAAATGTGACTCCTCCTGTGTGAATTGAATTTTACACAAGATCCTATTGTATATTGACCGGAATGCTACTAAATGTCTGCTGTACAGACTCCAGCATCTTCAGGACCTCATAAAGCTACCTGATCTGAGTGCGATTTACATCACAACAGCTTAGAGAATTGTTCAGTGCAAGTTAATGGAAAATTGAAATCAATTGAAATAGTATTTTTCTAATACTATTCTAATACTAGTCCTTTGCTCTGATTACTGCTTTGCACACTCTTGGCATTCTCTCAATGAGCTTCAAGAGGTCGTCACCTGAAATGCTTTTCCAACAGTCTTGAAGGAGTTCCCAGAGGTGTTTAGCACTTGTTGGCCCCTTTGCCTTCACTCTGCGGTCCAGGTCACCCTAAACCATCTGGATTGGGTTCAGGTCCGGTGACTGTGGAGGCCAGGTCTCCACTTTTGTTCAGTACATAACTCCACATGTGTTCATTCATAGTTTTGATGCCTTCAGTGAGAATCTACCAACATAAATGGTCATGAAAATAGAGAAAACAGATTGAATGAGAAGGTGTGTCCAAACTTTTGGCCTGTACTGTATGTAAATATAGTTCGTTAGAACTGGTTATTATGCAAGAAAAGCACACTAAATATACTCAAACTGACCATTGTATGTCTATATAATCACAAATTGACCTGGCACCAGCAAGCAGTGTTGACCAGTGCAGGCTCCTCATCATGGAGGTACAAACGTTTTAAGTACATTCTATTAAATTCTGATTATTTTCATTGCCATCTGTGTTTGACTGTGGGGCTGGTGTGATGAGGATTAAATAAGAGTTTCATTCTTCATCAGACAGAATGCACACATAGCAAATACAAAGCTCCAGGCATCACTGTAATTCAATCACTCAGGGAGTCTCCATTCTGTCCTTGGAGTAAGAGGAAACAGTTCGATGCCACTCGATAGCATATCAGGGTCCAGAAAGACACCAGACATTCTTCGAATGGCCGTCTTCCTCAGTAATTACGTAACCTACTGTTCAGTCCCTCACTGTACCAAATGGATTTCTTTGGCCGAAAGACAAAATGAGTCTGTGAGTAAATATGGGTTATATTTCTATTTTTTTTTACAGTGAGTGTGAACATGTTGTATATATTTATTCATTTTATATTTTTTAGGCACCTGGAGATAACCTATGAAGCATAATGAAATATACATTAAATATAAAGCATAACTTTCAGGTTCCTAAAAAATACATTTTTCAAAAGCTCATACGCTACTGTGGGTCGCAGTATACTTTGTTTCGAGACATAATAAACAGGATATAATATCTACCCTTTTTTGTGTGTGTTGTTATTTGAAAACACAAAACATTTCACAAAGCAAGTGGAATTCAGTTTAATTCAATTCAATGTGAAATATTAATGACAGACAATTAATTTAGCAAAGAGCTTCCAAAGTACAAAACAACGTAGAAGCAGGCATTATTACCAACAGCTACACGGGTCTGTGTAGCTGTTCAAATTGAAAACACACATTGACCGTATCCTGTGTTAAATAACTGAAATATCAGGGGAACAACACAAATGAAAAGCTCACACAACCACTTTCACCTGTTTGAATATTTTAAACAGTTATTTAAAAAAAAAAAATAATAATAAAAATCGTTGCATTCCGCACCGAATACAAATTTTTTTTTTGCATGTATATTCAGGACGGGGGAACAGAACCCTGCAGTCTTTTCTTATTAAACCCACATATTGACTTTGTATTTACTGCTGCTGCTGGATCCAACCACAGTGCATACACAATCCTTACAGGGAACAGGTCACAAAAGTACCAGAAACACGGTGGTTAGATAACAAAAATGTCAGATAATTATTTCAGCTTGGAATCGAGCTCAGATTTGCAAAGATTAATAAAACATTGAAACTATAGGGGATTAGCATGAGTCAGTTCAGGTTCTGTGAAAAATACAAATGTTAAGAATTTGGGCTGAATTACATCTGAACAGACATAAATGAACAAGACTGTGTGACCTAATGACCAAATTACAGAACGGCAGTTCAGTGCTACAAATTCCATGGAAACCTGGAATTCCACTGGAGTAACTTAAACCATCTATTCTAACAAGGCCAATAATCATCATCATAACCCTAATCTGTTAATCACTGGTAGGTGACATGAACCACACATGAACACAGAAAGCAAAACCTTCTTGCTAAAAGGTCAAGATCTGAAATCTTCACAAGAAACCCACCCCAGTAATAATAAAAATCTAAATGTAACAGATTTCCTCTCCTAGAAGCTGATATGTGAGTCCTGGCCAAAATGAATTACGTTTAAAACAGTGGGTCCTGAAAGAATGCCACTTCAATAAAGTGTGTGCAACAGTGCAAGCACTCCCCCAAATCCCCAAAATAAGATGTGTATAATACATAAAGAAAAAATGTTTCACAAATGAGTAGCCATTTCAAATCCGCAGCCATGCAGCGTCATGCTGGAGCTGGAACCACGCATGCAGACTGGTAGGGTTCATTAGGCACTGCAGGGCAGGGTATTGTTCAAAAACAGAAAAAGCTTGTGGGTAAAGGATCTCAAGTGGTGGTGTCTGCAGTTCATAAACTATTGACTTACGTCAACCCAATTTAAATGTTTCAGCATGGATCTGCACGCATACAATGGCTGATAAAAAGGGTAACAGCTGAACCAAATGTACACGCAATATTCCATTTCTTTGGTCACTAATTAGAAAGGGTAAGAATTTGCTAATTAGAATTAATAAGAATTTGCTTGGTATTATGTTGACCTAATAATCAAGTGCTGAAATAGTTATTTAATAAATTAAAAAAATTAATTTTCTTATTTTATTCCGATACAGACACCTACTCCAATAACAACTCTTGCTTGACAGTGGACATCTGAAAATATCTGAGTTGCTCAGACGTCTCCATAGACCACAACAATAGCCAATATATAATATTTTTAGCATCAGCTTTTGTGTAACAAAATTTCTGCTGGACATGGGGCATGAGATTTACCGAAAAGCGGTAATACAATTTCCATAGAATGGTCAAAAACAGGGAGGTCAAAACAGTCAAACTGCAGTTAATTCTCAAAAGATGCCACCGTTCTTGCAATGTTTTAACTGACTCACCAATATATGAATGATGAGCAGTGCAAAAACAGCTTGTGTTGTAAAAACATGTATAGAACCCTGAATACATGTACTCTATGCAACTTTATGGTCATTTACATAATTGCTTAAAAGTCAAAATAGCATAATTTTTTCAATGTCAGGAGTGTTTGGTTTTTTTTCAAACCATGGAAAACTGAGCTTAGACCCAAACCCATAATAAAACATCAAAATCCATATCTAAGCACTGTGCATCATTGGGCTGGTCCCTTAAAAATGCGGAGAATTAGCAGATTTGAATGCAGTGAACAAGCAGGACAGCAACTCCTGATCCAGGCTGCAGTGAGGATTCATCATGGCGTGTTAAGCATCAAAAAGTTGCCCTGAATCTTCAAGCAGTTTGTCGGCTTTGGGTAGCACAGTCGCGGTTTTCTTCATTATCCAAACCCAAAGGCACACAGACGAAAACAGTTTGGTCTAAAGCCATCTACACAAGCATTGAGCAGGTGTGACATTTATCCTCAAATCAAAAATAAAATTACAATAAATTGTAGTCCTGAGCTGGAACTGTGCAAACTGTGCCGGTGCTGAGATGCCACTCAGCGGCTCCAGCAAGTACACCTGGGATAAAGAGCAGATGCGCCTTCCTGCTGCTAGGCCTAGAGCCACCTCCTCAGCGTCTCCACATTTTTCTCCATCCACCGCAGGTTCAGCTTGATCGTCTCCATGGCCTCGTCAACAACCCTCATCTGAGAGCTGCCGTCTTTCAGAGTGCTGAAGAAGTCGCGTACCTGAGGTGATATTATATTGAAAGATGGTTGCCTGTCATTGGACGCCCCCTGGTGGCTGAAACTCAACTAGAGAATTCATCTATATAAATGTATACTTCCTAATGCAAGCCTGATCTGTCCTCACATGAAAACATGACATTTCATACTGTGTTTGATGCTATGAACCAAACATGATTCAAGTATCCGTTTCCTGTACATTAATCTTGGTCTTATTTTAAAAGTTCAAAGAAGTTATCCACTCCAAAATGTTTTAGTCTTAATATATGAATAAGAAAATGGACCCTAAGTGTTTGCCATTTTCACATCAACCAACCTCATCCAGGTGCAGCTGGGTGGAAAACTGTGAGGTTGTGGACATGATGATACTCTGGAGCGAAAAAGACCCAATGGGAAACCTGTTTTGCACAATTGCACACATAACACACATGAGCCACATAAGGGAGAAGCGAGGAATGGCGAGTGTCATAACAAAAAGGGCAGCGTACTTTCGTGTGAGCTGGATCCAATTCTGCTTGACGAAGTCCCAAGCAAAGAGGTAGCCCCCAAAATTTTGGCAGACAGCACGGACAATACGAGGAAGTTCTGGGGTTTGAATGTCACTGCCCTGAAGACCAGCATGGAGTATCCTGGAAGAGAAATTTATCCATTAGCATCAAACATGGAGAAAAACAGGACTGGACAAGACGTAACAGTCTTTTCTCCCTATATACATGTGAATACACACGTTTATATTATGACAAGAAGTATAGTTGATTTTATTTGTATTTTTAAAAAAGTACTGCAAATCATTTACAGCATGTATGCAAAATGTTCCTGAGAAGTCCCCTGTTATGTCCCCGAGACGTACGCTCCCACATGTTCTGTACGGCTGGCTGGCATGTCTCTTTTAGGGCGACCTTGTGGGAGGAGTTTAAGCCTACCAGCTCTGCCTACAGTCTGACGATTGGTCGCCACAACCTACATAATGGGACTTCAGAGAGTATTTGGCAGGTCCCCAAGGTCTGCTAGGCCCTTATTCCTTCAGGAGGTCCCCAGGGTCCAGTGTCTTGTCTGCAAGAAGCTCAGTTGGGGATCAGTTGCTTTGACCTATATATACTTTCAGCTAGCCTATGTTAGCTTGTGTATTAGCTTAGTTATCCCCTCTGGACTGGCTCTTCCTTTAGGCTGTGCTAACCAACTGTTCTGATTCTGCTCACTATTGTATATATATCACACCCATGTTGCATTTCTTAGTGAAAGTGAAGTGATTGTCATTGTGAAACCCTGGGGACGGTACTTTGCTCAATGGCATCCCAGTGGCACCTTGGGTGGTTTTAGATTTGAACTGGCAACCTTCTGATTACGGGCCCAGTTTCCTTACGACACCACTGCCCATCTTAAACCACTAGACTAAGGAATGTGACAGAACTATACATGAAGAAGTCTTGAATCTTGAATACTACCCATCATGGCACAATTAGATGCACTAGTATGTATGTTTGTCAGGAAATAGGCCAAAACCACAAGCCTCGGTACGTGAGCCAAGCAGCAATGTTTCATGTAGGGCGGTTGTTCACAAGTTACTGTGCTCACCACACAATTTTTCGCACGTCTGGAGTGCTGGCCAAGGCCTCCAGCATCCTGCGTTTCTCAGAATCGTGAAGGGACATTTTATATGAGCTCAACAAGGTCTTCCAGCCACTGTCAGATTGGGCGGCTACTGAAAACACTGCCCTCATCAGGTCACCCGGGATCCTGAACAAAGAACAGAGTATATTACACAGTGGACATACTATAGGAGTGTGTTTTGTTTGGATTGAGATGTTAATTTTTATTTTGTAAAATCATGCTGCTGCATTTTAACATAAATCTGTCGCTCCTGTGTGGGTTGGCATCCCTTTTGTTTGAACTTACTGTTTAGTCCCATTAGAATTTTCCCACTGATTAAAAAGCTTCATGGCCTTATCTCTGCAGTTTTGCCTGCCAAGCCTGCATGAAGTCTCTAGCAGAGCTGATCGCAGTGTTTGCTTAGACACAGATGTCTCCATCTCCCATGACTGGCTGTCCATCAAAGTGCCAAAATGATCGGTGATGTATGTCTGCAAGATTCAACAATGTTCAACAAAGCATTTAAGCACAGAAAAAGATGATGCATCTCCTCAAGCCATACCTCCATCCTTGCAACCAAGCCTAAATCCTGTCTCTTGTCCAGCAATCTGTAGATGTCTTCAAGCTGGACCAGCGCTTCTGTGATGGGGGCTGCCTCAGTCTCATTGCTAATGTAATCTAAGAGGTTTAAGACCTGCCTGAACGACACTTTACCCAGTCTGCAAGCCAAGCAAAGAACACCGGAGGTCAAGGTAAAGATCGTCTTCACCAAAACCTCATTAAAAAATTTGTAAAAAATCAAGCAGCAATACCTCGAGAGGGCAAAGATGTTGTTGATGAGCACAGCTCGATCTTCTGGAAGAAGAACATTCACATCATTGCGTAAAGCATCGATCAGAGTTTTCCAGCCATCCACTCCATAGTCCACTACGTAGAAGCCTTCATTCTTGTAATTAAATTTCAGCCATTTGACACTTGCTGCGATCTGTAGCTTGCCTGAAAAGAGTGGATACTTCATAAAAAAAACAGAACTGCATAGGAAATGACATGTCATTTTGGTTTTCCACAATATTTATTTATTTTTTTATTCCTGACATTTGAAAACCAACATTTGAATAAACAGATAAAGCACATAAATGTCTAATAAATTATGAATTAAAGAAGTTATGTAATTATGTAAATGATCAGATTAGGGCATATACTTTACTAAGACAGTAGTAACAAACACACAATTATTATTATACAAAATGGTCACATAAAATTTCTTAATTAAAAAAAAAAAAAGTTTAAATAAGTAAATCTTATATAGCTTCCTCACTAAGGGAGCCTTGACCACTGTGGCCATTTAGGCACTTTGTACATTGTAAAGAGCATTTTACAAATCAGGTGTATGGGGCATTTTGCATTTAAGAAAATGCCACTGAGGCACATCTCACCTGTTTTTTCCTTTAGGATGAAAAGGTTCTTACAGGCGCTAGAATTGCTGCAGCTATTGTTGATATACGTCAAGGGGATCTGCCACAAGTGTCTTTGGTGGAGAGACAGAAGTGTGTATAAGCAACATAACAAAATCACTCCTCTTAAAATGAAAGGGGTCAGGGACATTGGTTGACAGATCTAACTATTGCAAAAAAACAAAAAAAGTTACAATTGAACAACTACACCTTACATGACTACAAAATGTCACCTGTCAATGTCCGGAGGCTGTTCAGCAGCAAGCAAGAACTGCTCCTGTGACAGCTTTACCCGTGGGCCATCACGGGTTACTGTGACCAATGGGAAACCCTTCTGAAGGGTCCAAGTGCTCATCATCTGCACCACATCGAAGGACTGGCTGGTCACCTAGAAGACAGTACTGAATATAATCTGAATGGCTAAGCATGTTTTGTTTTACAACTGTGTGAGAATCGGTATGCAGGATTACCGAAGACATGGTGCTCCACAGGTCCTGATTCACAGCGTTGCTCCATTTGTATTTGTTCAGATATGCGATGATTCCCTTCTGGAAGTTTCCATCAGGAAGCGCCGAATTGAGCATGACCAGAATTGAAGCACCCTAGAGATCACAATGATATAGATATTTAACCAAAAACATGCGTCCAACAAACAAACTCTCCTTGATAAAAAGCATACATACCTTCTCATAAGACACAGAGTCAAACATTTCTGCAACCTGCTCTGGGGTGTTGGCCACAGCAGAAACCGCATGGGAAGAGTTGAGGGAGTCTTTGGCTAAGGCTTGAAAGCGAGTGCTGAGGAATTCATTGCCCTAAAAACACAGAAGAGTGTTAAAACATCAGCCACTGATCACTGATCAAGTCTCACAAGCATGCTATAAAAAACACTTTTCATCACAAATGCAGAAAACTTACAATTTCAAGTTCAGGGAACACTTTTCCAATGGACATGTATTGCATGTAGGTTGCAAAACCTTCATTTAACCAAAGGTCGTTCCACCACTTCATGGTGACCAGGTTGCCAAACCACTGCACAAAAAAAAAAAAAGTTTCTATTCAGCTCGTCATCTTATCTGGGCATGAATGCTAGAATGAATAGCTGATTATGCACTCTACCTGATGGGCCAGCTCGTGTGCAATAACAGAAGTCACCAATTGTTTGTCCAGTGTGGACGAATGGTTACCAATCAGCAAAGTTGCTTCTCGGAATGTGATGAGGCCCCAGTTTTCCATCGCTCCGGCCAGAAAGTCAGGAATGGCCACCAAATCTGTCCATGAAATGGTACAAATCCAGTCATGTTACAAACACACTGAACCCTCAAGCAGGGACAAGAGACCAATGGTTTCTGAGCACACGTACCTAGCTTACTCAAGGGATACTTAATACCAAAGAACGTGTTGTAAAACGCAAGCAACTTCACAGCAGCATCCAATGCATAAAGAGTTTGATCCTTCTTGTCTGGAACAGCGTATACCGAAACCTGGAATTAATCAGAGTTGGTAGGAGATGCTATCAAACCAGACATTGCACCTTAAACCTCAACATGATCAGATGCAGAGCTTCCTGTTCTCAATACATTCCGCACTCGAGCTGAGCTTGTGCTATGGGTAGATATTCCAGTAAAAGGTGAAACTGTTCTTTAAAAAAAATGGCCAAAAAGTAGTTACGCCTGTCCCCAGTCCAAGTAAAGAAAATCACCGCTGCCACCACTGTGTTTGATGGAAGGCACTGTGCTGTGTTCAAGACAATATGCACAGTCGTGACAAGCACAGAATGGCCAGTCGCTGCCATGGTCATCACTTTTAGAGGAACACCAAGGCCCATTCGCACCATTCAGGTGGTGCCCTGCTGATATGAGCTTCTCTTTGCAAAATCCCCCAGATCTCCATTATCCACTCGAATTAGCTAACCTACCTTCATGATGATGGTGGGTTGGGAGTATCATTACTTTGCTTTGGTGAAAGCAGTGACCAGATGAGGAAGCCCAACACTTAAGAGAAGAAATGCAGAGATTTAAAGATCTGCTCACCTGTGTCTCACTGACGTTACGACCAACGCTGCTCATATTGGCCACAATGAAGGCAACCAGATAGGTGCTCATATTGACACTTGTTTCAAATTCATCCTGAAAGAGCCCACTGGCTAATGGAGTCGTTTTGGACTACGGAACACAAAAGAGACCCATCATCAAATTGATTTAACGATGATGTGTTGCCTCTGTGATCTGAACCTTTATTTTATTACCTTGCGCATGTTAGAAAGACTGATGTATCCGTCTTCCCTTTTGATCTTAATAGAAAACGTGGCTTTAAATGCAGGTTCATCAAAACACGGAAAAGCTTTGCGGGCAGCTAATGGTTCAAATTGGGTGGCAGCCAGAACTCTGGGGAGGAAAGAAAAAAAAATGCATTAAAACGGCATTAAGCAAATATTACAATACAATACAATAAGCAGAATCCATTTTAAAAAAAAAAAATCATGTTTCATACTCCTGTCAGCAGTAACTAACTGCTGAGAACTAAACAGAATAATGGTCCATCAGGCCCTTAAATTATGTTTTACAATATTAAAACATTCATTACATTTTCATTAATAAAACACACGGAGAAGCATTAAATAAAAAACAGTTCCTGTTGATGAATAAATTATATATGACATTCACAGAAATAATATTATGGGAAAAAGGAAGAAAAAAAAAAAAGTAGCACGTAACAAAGTCACCTTTTGATTCCCGCTGTGTCTGTGTAGGAGCTGTTGTAGAAGCCATCATAGCTGCTGGACAGGTTTGCAGAATAATCCAGGGTGAAGATGTACTGCTGCCCGGGCCTGAGCTCCTCCTCCAGCTGGATGGCGATCTGCTGCCAGGGTTTGTATTCCAGAGTCTTCAGCTCTTTACCTTGGAACGAAGTTTTTATGATCCGCATGTCGGTGCTGTGCAGAACCACCACCTTGGTCTCCTTCTCAGCAGTCACCGTGATGGAGACACTGCCCTGGAAGGTCATGGTGGTCAGGTTGGGGTGCAGGAGGAGGTCGTAGCGGAGGGGGTGCACAGACATTGGCAACCTCATTTCAGTCCATGGGAATAACTCTCCAGTGGATGATTTTGGGTAGATGACCTCTGCAGAGGAGTTGGCCTGGTGGCAGCCATCTTTGGTAAATGTGCATCGCGGCAGGAAGTAGACAACCATGGCAATGGAGGCCGCCAGCACAAGGACAAAGACCCCAATCACCAGTGCTCTGGGCGAGGGCATCGAGCAGAACCCCGAGGGGGCTTGCCGGGTGTAGGGTGAGGAGGTGTTCCGCAGGTTAGAGCTGCGGTTCATGAAGGACATGCCCAGCAGGCGGGCTGAAGACTCGTAGTCCTCCTCCTCCTCCTCGAGATCGTTCTCCCCGAGGCCTCGGACCAGGAGCCGGGAGCTGCGGGGCTCGTAAACGACCTCGTCCGGATCCAGAGGGTACACAGGGGTTTCTTTTGCCAAGTCCACAACATCAGGTTCCTCCTCAAACATGCTGTTTTCTATCATGTTCCTCGGGAACGGAGCTCGCTCTACATGTGACATGAATTAACAATTAATAAATGCAGTGGAATTAATCTTTACGCTGGACAAGAAAAAAAAAAAAAGAAAAAGCTCAGGTTGACATTCCTATCATAGCGGAGAATTTTCATAGTGAGACTACATCCTTGTGGCTCTTGTTGAAATCAACTGACCATGTAATTTAGGAATTTGCCTGCCACCCAGTTGTCGTACTGCACATTGAGTGTGTGTCCTGTCTCTCATGTGCACATTAACGCTCCCAAGCCTTCTGACATGTTCATGAATAAAAAATTATTATGATAATGGGCAATTATTCATAACCTATTACTCATTTATGAGCAATTACACTCCCATATACAGTGAACACCGGTACTGCACTGGTGATATTAAGTGAAACACTGCAGCACAGCACATGGTGACACAACGAAATGTGTCCTCTGTGGGGAGCAGTGTGTGGGGACGGAGCTTTGCTCAGTGGCACCTCTGCGGTTCGGGGATTCAAACTGGCAACCTTCTGATTATGGGGCCGTTTCCTTACCCGGTAGGCCACCACATCTTAGTCATTTGTGGGTCTTTGTTTTTCAGAATAGAACAAAAATGGAGGCTCAGCCAAACAAAAAAAAAAAGTCTCATATTTATGACTTTTCAAAGCAGCATACTTTAGCTGTCATGACAGTACTTGACTTATTATTGGTTCATGTTTTTGCACTTTATATTATAACTTGTATTCCTTATTTGGTACTTTTAGCTTGACATTAAATTCTGTAAAGCACTTTGAATGACTTTGTGTATGGGGGATGATTTCAACAACGATGCACTTTAGAAATTGATAATATGTACAGTTTCACTGCTTTCAGTTTCCTGCCTGATTATTTGATCTGGCAACACACACACACACACACACACACACACACACATCAAAGCAGATGTTAACAGAAATAAAACCTGCTTTCTTGCAGTCTCACTTGGTTTTAAATTCCTTTTTAACCTTTCGCAATCAGAATCTTTTTTGCTCAAATTCCCCAGAAAAGTACCTTCTAGTCACCATGCAAACCATTATCTCACCTTCAGTAACCATAAACTCAAACCCAGCTCTGCTGACCCAGAGGCCGCATCTTATCAGTGAGCCTGTCCGGACTCGGCCGGCATTGCACATGAAGCCACGGTGTTTGGTCAGGGGAAGAAATGGGCTTCGCTGTTTACTCTGAAACTACACTGCACTGCTGATTTATTGCCTTTCCTCGCCTCGCTGTTGCAATTGGACGGAACAGGGTGGTAGTGCCCTAGTGGGTTACACGCTCGCCTGTGGACCAGAAAACCACAAAGTTAAAGCTCCGTATTGATCGCAAGTCACTGTGGTAAAAGGCAGTCCGATGAACGCCACGAATGTAAATGTAACTGAGGTTGAGGTTCTTCGAGCAGCTACTGCAGGCAACATTAGTGACAACCGAGGTTCTCGATGAGCACATGATGTTGCATGATCCTATGATGCAATTTATCTATTTTCACCCAGTGCGGATCGTCAGTTTCATGCCTCTGTTCGCGGGCACAGCAGAGGAAATGGGCTTGTTATAAAGACAGACACTACAAACTCCTCGCTTTCAGAGACACGTTTGTCGAAGGTCCAAGATCATGTGACTTCTGCTGAGATGAATAAAAAGGGAGGTCGTGACACGTGACCTCGGCCAGACCCCGCAGAACGGAGCTACGTGTAAATATACGTCTAAAACGACGTGCCGTAAACGTACCGCCCTGGAACGGCTCCATGCCTCGCCCCTGCTGGCGCCTCCCGCTCGTCCCGCGGCGCGTCCCGCAGGGGACAGTCCGCCCTCCGGCCCCGAGAAGCGCGGCTGCTAGGCTAGCCGTCCAACTTCGGCATTTCAGCCGCTCCCACGGCGCAGCATCGAAACACCTGAGGAGTCGCCGACTTTAAACAAGAAGAAGAACTAAATAAAATAAAAAAAAAGAGTCACAGTTTAGGCCTAAAAGTGACCAACGGCCGATAAAATGACAAAGAAGGAAATAAAAAAACAAAAACAGGAGAGCGCTGCGTGCGCGGAACCTACTGCGGTTGTTATTATTAGTAGCAGCAGCGCTGAAGCGCTGTAGCAAAACAAGCCACTTCCTGTTTCACCTAGTAGGGACCAGGACGCCCTGCGCCACTCCCATTGGTCGCCGCCGGGCGGGGGCGTGGCCTGCGTTTGAAAGCCCGGTCGGCCATGTGGCTGCGATGGGCGGGCGACGCCGCTAATTCGGCCCTGTAGTGTTACTAGCCGAATAAAACCCAAAGCCGTAACCTCGAACTTAACACAGACTGACGCGTGGTTGCCAGACCTCTATGGAAACGGGGAGTGCAGGGAGCAAAAATCGATACGTTGGTGTCCAGTATCAGTATTTGCACTTTGAAGGATGCACATATCATGGTCACAACTGTCATTCAATGCAGCACGTTTTGTAGAATCAACAATATCAGCGTATTAATACAGATTGATACTCACATCCCGATTGCTGGGAGATGGTACTTTCTAACATTGTGTCCCAGGATAGGACACAGCTACTCCAGGGGGACGGAACCTCTGTGAATATAATGTCAGATAAATGCGAAATAAAATACGTATGACCCTGGTGAATTTAAAGGTAGTTGACGTTGCTCTGAATAATAGTGTCAGATATGTTTAATCCAAACATAATTCAGAATCCAACATTCAGATCTGAAGTGAAACTGTGTGAAATATGTTTATTGTGGAAGATTTTGGTGTGGAGTCCGGATTTGCATGCTGAGGTCATCAGATTTGATTCCAGGCCTTTGGGTTTGCTGGAGAGGAAATATAATACTGATTTACTGCTGTGATGTTGTTTTCTCATATTAACTATAGTTCATTTCAACATATAATAATGCTAGATTTATTATTGTATTAAAATATAAAAAAAAGGCTACTCAACCACCCCCCTTCCATTTACTCACATGCAGGCTGTTTTCCAGTGCAATTTATAATTTGTGCTGATGCCACGGAGACCCGGACAAATACTATTGTGCTTACCTGCGGTGTCATTTGATAGCATTGCCATCAAACCCTTGTATAATAACTGTGGGTGCTAATCATTAACATGCCATCCTTTATAAACACAGCAGCAGAATGAAATTCACACTGGGTGAGGCTGCATGGAGACGTTTGCAGCTGAGAAGGCGGACAGAGGCTAAGAGAGTGACAAAAAAGGAATTTTCTTGATACATGAACCTAGTCTGTCGTACCTGTTTTTCCAGGTAAGACATATTTGAAATCTTGTCTGAGACCATGACTGTATACATGCATTGAAATTTGATTTGGTTGGTTCACTGAAACGTGGCCTCACACCTCCAAGGCTGTGAGCTGGAATCCCGGCTTGGGCAGTGTGCAGAGTTTACCAGCTCTCCCACGGTGCGAAGTTACGTACACTAGGCGAACTGGCGACTCCAAGTTGTCTGTAGGTGTGAGTGAGTGGTGTCTGTGTGTATGCGCCCTGTGATGTGTTGGCATCCCCACCCTGCACCCAGTGTCCCGGGGTGGGCTCTGGCAGCCGCGACCCTGGACGATTCAGGGCAGTGAGTGAGCGAGCGAGTTCTTCACTGTTCTCAGCAGCAGGGGGTGTCAGAATTTCACATGCCTGCTTGGTTGCCCTTATTCCAAAAAGCAAAACTGTCTCCCAAACATACTGTTTATTCCATTTAGCATGCATTGAAAATGATTAAAAAGAGCAAAATCGGTAGACTCTTCTGTTCAACACCACAGTACACAACAAAACTGTCATTAGAAAAATAGAGTGCAGTCACCTCAAACACCCAGAAATAAAGTTAATACAGCTGTTTCTTTTTCCCACCAGTCTTTACAAAATACTTAAAAAAATAAAAGAATCCTCCTGGTGCATTGGCCCCTGAAATTGCCAAGTGATGCAGGAATTGATGGACCTCAGTTGACATTTTTTAGCAGCCAAGACCTCAGAGCATCCAGATTCCTTTCCAGCCATAATATGTTCTTCTCCACGTTCTCCACTGCGACCTGAGTGGCTCGGAGCTGGGAAGAGTGCTCCCATATGGATTCAAAAAAAGCCTTGATCTGCAGAGAAAAGCATGGTAGAAGCATAAGTAACGACAAGGTGATGTAAAGTTTAACATTGATTTTGAAAGAACTCACATCATTCAGCTCTTCTCTGGATGAGAACTGTGAGGTGGTGCCAATAATTATATTTCGAATACTGAAAGAGCCCAACTGAAATCTGTTTGGAGAAAATAAAATAAAAAACGTGTTGACGTGAAAGCATACATTTTGTATTTTGTTGGATTGGATAATTTGGGTCCAATGTTTATAAAATTGATAAAATCACATTTCAGTTCATTGTGTGTACATGGCTGCACCCACTTTTCAACCAGTTTGTTCCAGTTCTCCTTCACAAAATTCCACGCCAGCACATGACCCACTGGATTCTTGGCCACACCATATATAACAGATCCCAAATCCTGAGTTTTTATAACTTGTCCCTCCATACCGAGGTCCAGCAATCTGTTGGCAGCAAAGCCAATCATCCTGGGATTAGGTTTCAGCCCATGAGACATGCATTAACAGACACAAGACGTTTAACGGGTACCGTCGCAGTTTATTTGCATCTTTGCTGCTTGTCAAAGCAGAAAGGATTTTCCATTTTTCAGCTCCAGACATGGATATAGTGTACTTTTCCAGAAGACTGGTCCAGCCTTCATCCTCTTGAGCTCCAACCGAGAAGACTGTCTCAACTACGTCAGTAGGTAGGCTGTGCAAAACAATGGATCAAATGCATGCTTAAGCACACCGAATTCAGAAGACATCTTCGGCAATAATTGATGACAGAGTGAAATCAAATGATTTAATTACATAAGTGTGCCATTGGATTTCAGCCAGTCCTCGAAGAACTTTGTCGCCTTTCCAACACAGGGACGGTGCTCAAAATCACACGCCAGGGAAAGAACCTCAGAGCGGAGCCGACGTTCCGAGAGCGTCCCTTCATCAGTCCAAGTCTGTTTGTCAATGACATCTCTGAAGAACATCAGTATGTATGTCTGTTGTAACAATGACAAAAAATGGCACATGAAATTAAAAGAAAACTGCATCATTCCATGATTTTAACTATGATGAAAAGTGCCCTCTAGCGGCGGTACTAGTGCATCACAACAGAGGACGAGTTTGATCATTTTAGCTACAGAAAAACAACGGATATGGTGAAAGCACAGTTAATAAAACCAATTTTTTTAAACTATTAAAACCTAAATTACTTTTAGGCTTTGGGTAACATCAGGCACATTTCTCTTCTCAATCATCTTGTAGAAGGCCTCCAGGTATCCAAGGCCTTCAAGGAGGGGAACGTCATGAGTTTCAGACTTCAGATACTGGATCAGGTTCAGAGCTGTTTCAAGAGACACCTTCCCTGCCCTGAGAAAAAAACCCGACATAGTTCTACAAATAACCTGGAATCTAATCAAATATAACACTATGTACAAAAACATATACATACATGCATACACATATCATTTATATACATTGTGGAATTCTTACAAAATTATTGATGAAGTGAAGTGAAAGTGAAGTGATTGTCATTGTGATACACAGCAGCACAGCACACAGTGCACAAATGTGTCCTCTGATTTTAACCCTTATCACCCTTAGTGAGCAGTGGGCAGCCATGACGGGATGTTGGTAGTAGCCTAGTGGGTAACACACTCACCTATGAACCAGAAGACCCAGGTTCAAACCCCACTTACTACCATTGTGTCCCTGAGCAAGACACTTAACCCTAAGTTGCCCCAGGGGGACTGTCCCTGTAACTACTGATTGTAAGTCGCTATGGATAAGGGCGTCTGATAAATGCTCTAAATGTAAATGTAAATGACATTACATTTCCGGGGAGCAGTGACCTACATGACCGAGTGTGGGGATGGTGCTTTGCTCAGATCGGGATTTGAACCTGCAACTTTCTGTTTACAGGGTCGCTAGGCCACCACTGCCCCCACACCAGGGCATTAACAACATTATTTAATGCTGCATCTGATTCACATGAAAATGACCAAAAAAAGAGAGCTGAGAGATCCCCTGCAGGATCAGTTCCTTCACAGCACTAGAGTAGAAAATCACGTACGTGACCAGCTGAAAGATGTTATGAATGAGGTTGGCTCGGTCCTTGAAGCTCAGTGCCGTGTGGTTCCGTCTCAGGAGCTCACTCAGTCGTTCCCAGCCGTCACCCTCATAGTGGACAATGTAATAGCCATTCATGTCTGAGTTGAACTTCACCCACTCCACACTCTCGTCCACATCAAGGACATCTAGAGGGAGTTGTTGAAACATTTCAAACACCCTTGAAGGGGAAAAAGCATCCCTTGCATTGATCTATGCTTGTATCTACTGTATTTCTACCTGATTTTGCTTCCATTAAATGCCTCACGTCATCTTTTGAATGGCTTGTTTTGTATGTCAAGGGAATATACCACAGGTATCTGCAAATTATAATACAATATAATATAATATCACATAAGTATAGTGAATTAACAAACTCCTTTATGATCACTTCCATCATATCTGTGGCTGGTTGGGTGGTCATACCCCTTTTGCAATGAAGGCCATAAAGGATGAGTGGGCTGGATGGTCTTTATGAAACGTTCCTGATGAAGGTGCAGCTTTGACCCCTTGCGGTTCACCCGGACCAGGGGGATTCCACGCTGCAGTGTCCATGTGTTCATGATGGCCTTCAGGTCCATGTGCTCCCCAGCATAATGATACTACAGAATGAAACAGGCAAAACCTGTTTTACATCACAGACACCTTCATCGGCTCAACATACAGTTTTTTCCCCACAGTTTTAAATATAAATGTGTTATTTGCTGCAATGTAAGATTATATAAAAAAATTACTGCATTCTTTGTTGCTTGGGCGCTGCTGTAGCAGTATTCTCCTCCTGCAAACTCATCTTCAGAGCATGTCTACAATAGGAAACACATACAGATCTTATCACAAAAAATATGCATACACTGGAATAAGAATATAAAATTCAATTGAATACATTGGCCAGGCTGTCCCACAGGTCCTCGTTCCTGGCATTGCTATACTTGAACTTCCTTAAGTATCGGATAATGCCGCTCTGGAAAACATCGTCTGTGAGGAAGTGTCTGAGCATGTGCAAAATGCATGCGCCCTGCAATGACAAATCACACAATGAAAGGAAATACACAGAAAGACTCTCAATTATGCAGAAGAAAAGATCTTGCAATGGGGGGCATTGCCTTGTCGTAGGAGACTGTGTCGAACATTTCCTTTATTTGAGTGGGGTTCTCTGCAGCACTTGATATGGGCCGCGAGGAGTTGAGGGAGTCCCGTCCAATCGCGGCGAAACAGGTGTGCAGCAAATAGTCCTCCTAAGATGTCATCGCAAAAGTTTCAGCCACATGCGCTAATGCAGGAAAACACTTTCAGTAAAACCCTCACACCAGCACTTACCACTCTCAGCTCCGGATACGTGGCCTCCACAGAAACAAACTCCATATATCTGGCGAAGCCTTCATTCAGCCAGATGTCATTCCACCACTCCATGGTGACCAGGTTTCCGAACCACTGCGAGAATCAGAGTGGGAAAGAACCATGGAACAGGGACCGGAAACTGTAGCCATTTGGTAATGTGATGACATACGTGGTGATCTGTACAAACCTGGTGGGCCAACTCATGCCCAATCACCATGGTAACCCACATTTTGTCAGAGGCAGAGGAGGTTTCGGGGTCGTAGAGCAGCGAGGTTTCCCTGTACGTGTTTAGGCCCCAGTTCTCCATCGCCCCTGACTGGAAGTCTGGGATAGCAACCAAGTCTAACAAAGAGGAACGCAAGACATATTTTTCTTCTGGATACCACACCAACTGAGAAATCTGATTATGTGTCCATCTGAAATTTTATTAACTGTTACCACTATAAGGGAAAATGTAAATTTGACTATTTCACTCCTGGCAGTCAAGCGTGAGGGAATAAAATGCAAAAAAGTGGCATGCTTTCAGCTTCATGGAGGTATAGAGCAAACCAACCACAC
Organism: Denticeps clupeoides; assembly: GCF_900700375.1. Classification (NCBI taxonomy): domain Eukaryota; kingdom Metazoa; phylum Chordata; class Actinopteri; order Clupeiformes; family Denticipitidae; genus Denticeps; species Denticeps clupeoides. The sequence goes on along the minus strand of NC_041717.1, from coordinate 15,191,784 downwards.
AAGCAATACTAAGCACTCCCTACTAAGTTGTTGGTGCTACATTTCCACCATGACAACTTTGCCAAATTGGATAAGCTAGGGTATTTAGTTGTTAGTTGTCTGATTGCCCATGCCAGTTTGGAAGCTCATATAACTGCATGTTTTAATATTATTTGATAAGAATCTGCACAACTAAAGAAAATATTCTGAACGCATACCCAGTTTTGGCAGTGGATAGTATATGTTGAAATACTGCTCATAGAACTGCAAAATCTTGACTGCGGCTTCAAGGGCATAATGGGTTTGGTTCCATTTGTCTGGAACAGCATAAATGGAAATCTGGGGGAAAGAGACACAACACTCATGATTTGACTTTTACACCATAGAAATATTCATTGTGCTCCACATTGGTTGATTTTTGCAAAAACTGTAGAAAAACACAGCGTGTACAAAGCCATTGTGATTGTAAACGACTAGAAATGCATTGTGTGCTGTTTAGTGGTGGTGTAAAAACTTACGTCAATTCCGGATGAAGTTCTTCCTGTGACTGACCTGAAGTCACACACAATCAAAGCAACCAGGTACGTGCTCATTTGCACACTTGTCTCAAAACGGTCTTCAAAAAGGTCATTTCCTAATTCCACTGTTTGTTCCTTTGAATGGAATGTCAGGGGACATCACCGTCATTTCAGACACACACAAACGTGAAGTAGCTTATCAGTACGTTTATTAAATTGCACTTGTACTTGTACTTGTACTTACTATTGGCATGTTCGAGAGAGCGATGTGTGAAGCGTCCCGTATTAATCGGACGGTGAAGTTGGCTTTGAAGTTGGGCTCGTCAAAACAGGGGAAGGCCATCCGAGCCAAGGTGGGCTCAAAGTGGGTGGACGCCAATACCCTGCAATACGAATCAAGCCGTCAAGCACATAGACAGAGGAGTCATTACTCGGAAACAACATATACCCTATACACAGCCACAGCGACCACTAACCTAGTAGGGTCAACATTACCAGCTAGATGCGGCAGGTCAATCACCCTAAAGCCCAACAACAGTCATTACCAACACTTACCACTGGTTCAAAAGTTTATGTGAGAAGGTACATTTGTTTAGTCCATTGTAAACCCCAGTATAACTAGAAGATAGTCAAGCGGTGACACACTGAGTCCTCCTCGAGTCCCAAGTTCCCAGTCCTCCCAACTCAACATACCTGGTCTGACCTGTTTTGGTTTTGTAGGTGCTTTTGTAGAGACCAAAGAACCCGTCACAAAGCGGGGCACCAAACTCCAGATGGAGAAAGTACTTCTCCCCACTGGTGAGGATTTTGGGGGAGAAGATGGCGATCTGCTCATGGGGTGGATACTCCAGTACTGGCAGCACCTTGTCTGACAGGTGGGCCTCAGTCTCATCCAGAACAGTGGCTTTGGTGACGTTGAGGTTCCTGCTGTGCAGGACCACCCAGTTGGTGTTGTTTTTCACATCTATCTCGATCTTGACCGAGCCGGCGAACTGGGACGTAGTGAGGTTGGGGTGGACCAGCAGGTGGTAGTGGATGGGGACGATGTAGTTTGGAAGCCTCACTTTGCTCCACGGAAACGGAAGGCCATTGGTGGCTGTGTGTGTATTTTCATCCCCAAGGTCTTTGGAGTCAGGCATCTGGCTGACGGCCAACGCGGTCAGCGGAATTATGCAGAAGACGAAGAGGATCATGGTGGCAGGTTGAAAATTACTGTAGGATGTAGGATCAGTACAGAGCTTCAGCAGGAAGAAGTCAGTTTCACCTGAAGAACAGGAAAGAATGGGGATGTGTGAGGGCTTCACCATTTCACCTGCATCATTTCACGAGGACTGGGGACTGAACATTACAGACTGAACTTATGCAGCATGGCGTAAACACGGTACAGCGTTAGTACAGTAGGCGACCGGGGGGGGGGGGGGGGGGGGGGGGTCACATTGTGTCTGTAACATGATCTGCGAGAGCCGTGGTGTTAATGCACCGGGATCTGCTGTGCCAGAAAAAGAATGTGTCCAGCCAGTCCCCTCCCGTCCCCAGCTCTGTGGTGAAAAACGCAGAGCAGAATCAACCTCCCCCATCTTAGACAGCGAAGCACGACTCAGTCCACACACACACACACACACACACACACACAGGAAAGGAAATGCTCCACTCTCTCTGTCCTTTGGCCATTACCTCGAATCCTGCCGCATCACTGTGCCCTGGCTGTCTGCTTTCATTTTCTCTTTCTTCAGCCCGGCCCACAATCCCCCTGGTGTGCAGCAGCACCAGCCGCAGCCGCAGCCTTCCTGTCTTCTGTATGCAAATGAGGGCAGGAAACCAGCCAATGGTGTGAGGCGGCACACAATAGGCCGAAAGACACCAGGCTGCTGTAACTGATCCGAAATTCATCTGGTACCGCATTTTAAAAATGCCAGATTCAAAAGCAGGCAAAGTAAGTTGTTTTAGAGAAGCTGCAGAAAAGGATTTTACTGCATACCGTACTGTGTAGAGGTCACACAAACCACATTTTTTATACCATGAATTCATTTCATTTGAATTTAGAAATATGCCCAGTTACACCGGAGGGTAGAAAACTGGTCATGTTACAAACGCCACTATTCAATCATTTAGGGAACTTTAGAAATGTAATAACTGGCCCATCAGCAGCAGCAATTAGTGTTCATTAATAATAACCTGTATTAAAAGTTATTCAATTATTAAAAGGTCAATTCAATATTTCAGTAACAAAATTGCGTAGATTAACAGCTTGTGCTACAGTGGTCTAAATGGGACTGTAAAGTATGAATATCATTTTCAAAATGACATCAAAGAGTCTGGATCAGATAGACTCTCCCCAATATCATTTTGTTTTTATTTTGATTACTTTTCCATAATCCTTATATATGCAATGTGATGCTAGAAAAGAGAGTTGCATTACAAGTAGTATTGTGAAATAATGAGCTTTTCTTTCTTTCTTTCTTTCTTTCCTTCTGCTGCAAGATGGTGATCTTATCATCTTCTTTCCCCACAAAACCAACTGGCACAGAGCAGACATATTCAAATATTCAACAAAATGTTTCTTTTAGTTTTGTTGTTAAAAACCACGAAAAGAAAGAAATGAAATGAGAAGACAAAATCTTCACAGAAATGGATGAAATGTTCGGTTTTGTAACGCTCAGTCAGAGAAGCACAGGGATGTGGCCTCGTGTGAGATCACATGACGGCTAGCTTAAAAAACCCTCACGTCGCTTGGGTGAGGCTCATAGCAGAGAAGTGCCACCATGCGTCTTGACCTTCTGACCCTTCTCTTCATCACAGGTGAGCTGAGCGAAATGGGACTATTTTCATCCAACATCACACGCCAACACCACGCCAATTCTCTTCTTTTTTTATTATTCTCTGTTTTCCAACATTTGATGTCTCTAATGTTCAGTGTGTGTCTGAATAATTACTGTGGCTGACCATCTTTATTCTAAAGGACAGGCAGGGGCTAAACTGTTCGCCACCCTCGCTCCCCCGTTTCACTTGTCCCGACCCGACGGGAGCTGGACCATCCTGACCTGCATGGTCAGTGAGATCCTGCACGACGAGATCGAAATGGCCTGGATGCCCACAGTGCAAGGCCCCTTGGAGCCAGCCGTCTTCAGCACGGTGCCTTCAGCAGATGGCTCTCAGAGCGCCATGGCTCTCATATCCGTACCGTCCAGCCAGTGGAGCACCTACATCTGCTACGTGAGTCACAGGAGGATGGCCAGAGTCATCCACAGGCACTATGTGGGATTTCCACACAAGACCACGGGTACGTGCTCCCCCTCTCCACCACAAACAATACATAAATCACCATTACATTTCATGGCATCATTCATTTCATTACAGATGTGAAGCATCATGATGAGGGGGTTGAGGAGGAACAATGTTACCCTCCGGACACATCAGACGGTAACTATATCGAACACATAATGTGATGTGTAATGTAAAACATGAATAAGTAACATTTTTATGATGCCCGCTTGGCAGATATCAGAGCTCAGACGGATTATGTCCACATCCTGGCTCTGAGAATCATCCTTCTGAAGCTGACCACCTTCAACTTCCTCATGACCATGCAAGCTGTGGTGAAATGGTAAGTTATCTCTATCTACTCACAAACATTCATGTGCATTATTGCAACATCTTGGGTCAGTTTGCCATTCGTGGATTAAGCTTCTACACTAAAGGAATTTGGAATGGAGAACTTTAGATGGCTTTTGGTTAGAACATGTAGTTCATACACACCTGGTTTGACCAATAAAAAGTTAATAAAACAGTAACGTTCTGCATCTATGTCCTTTTTTCTATGATCACAGATCTGATATTGAAATGGTGGCTGCTAGCAACCCCATGTCAGAAGACAGCAGGAGGAGTGACCTCCTCATTACCTGAGACGGAGATGGCGCCAAAGTGCAGCTTCATTCGTTGGCAATGAAGCCACAGGCACCTGCAGGACGCAGCTGTGGCGCGGTGCGGTGGGAACGCCGCCCTATCTGATGAAGGCCGTCCAACCTCCAGTTCTCCAGAACAAAGGCAACACCAGCTGTCTTCTTTTCAGCAATTACACGTGAACGCCGCCTCATCGGGATGAACTTGAAACACGTTTTATCATTCTTTTATCCATTAAACAACATCAAACTGAACAAAAGTCCAGTCCAGATATTGTTGATGTTGTAAATGACTGTTAATGATGGAATATCTGTGTACATGTAGAGAGGAACTCTATCAATGGCAATTAGTCTTGAGTTCCAGTGAAATGCAAGTCCGTCAAACCACAATTATCACTGGTTTTAAAAAGCAATAAAACGGTCCTTCTACAGATTGGAGTATCTGGTGCATCATCAAAATATAACTAGGTCAATGATTATTTTTATTCCTTTTGTAATATTTTAATGTTTCATGGAAAACAAGGACACTTGTATATGACCCAAAACGTCAGAAGGGTGGTGTAATTAATTACCATTACCTTTAATTGCCATTGGTTTTTAAGTTTTTTCAGTGAGAGGACATGCAAACTTGCATGCACACAGAAAAACATTATTTCTTGTAATACAAAGGAGTCAGTTTTTGAACTTTTAATTTATTGTTTTAAATAAAACACACATTTCCATGTTTTTTTCTCCTTTCTTGTTTTTCTTCACTGTGTCCAGAACAATGCTACAACACTGAAGTAACAAGGGTGTTCCACTAGGTGGCAGTACAATCACAACTGAAACTTTTTTGTATTTTTTTTTTTTTTTTAACAGCATGAGTATGGATCTTAACTTTCTCTAACAAGACACTATATTCATAAATAATTTAAGTATTACCACTGAGCAGTCACTCACAGACACACACAAAAATAAAATTGTTCATAAAAAAAAAATAAAATAAAAATCACGTAGTCGAATGCTGGCGATGTTTCTCACACAGGATGAAGGCCAAACTTTGCAGTAAATTGCACTCGGTGGGGCTCTGCACGTGATTGCACAGCGCTTATTAAATTGAGATGGTTTCAACTTGGCCAGTCCCCTCCTGTGAAGCTCCCAGTGTTCTGAACACAATCGGTCCCACTCATCCCAGTACGGCAGCAGCTCTCCTGCACTGGCAGTGGTGGGGTGGGCGGGCACGACGAGAAAAGTGATCTACAGTAGTAATATAGTAGTAAAGGTGGGGTTCTGGGGATGTCTCATGGCTGGATGCCATGAGTCGAGCCTTAGCAAAGCTCTACACCAGAAGTTTGTATGGTGTCTTTCGAGAGGTGGAGCAGCATCAACATCAACCTAGATGGAGGGAAAAGATGTGTCTGTCCCGTGAACGTCCTCAACTCCCGCAGGGACACCCTAAACAAACTCCACTCTGTGACTGTAGAGGCAAATAAGATGCTGAAGTACAGAAGGCCAGACAGAGGTCAGCCCGCTCTGGGCTCATCCTAACCACAGTCCAAGCTTCATATCTTTGGTTGGAAAAAACTAAAAACCAAAAAACAGTACCTTAAACTCGTGATTGTTTTAGTGGAGCTGTGAGCCGGTGGGAAATAAATTCCAGTTTAGGCTGTAAGTGAATCCTGCTTCTCCTCCATTGCCAATATATATGTAAAAAAAAAAAAAAAAGAATAAAAACAGCGATTTAAAATTAAATGAAAAATCCTAAATTAAGGCTATATGGCACATATTTTCAGGCATTCACACACTAGCGCTAGTGTGATCTTCGCCAGTCGTACCCAGTGCTCCTTTTCGTTCTGTGAAATAAAGCTCTACCGCGGACGCAGTGCACATCAGCTCCAAACAAAAGAAATGAACCGACCGACGCGGCCCAGCACCGCCAGTCCAGGCACCCGAGGACGTTGATAACCAGTACCGGTTGGGATGGAGGTTCGTGAAGTGCAGATTCAGCAGGGAGTGTTATGCTGTCCTGCTCTACTTATCCAGATTCGAGACTACGAACGAGACTTCGATGTAACGCGGGGGTGACCACCCCCCGTCCCCTGCACAGTTTATCAGCCTTTTTTTTTGGCCCCAACACACTTTATTTAACCTGGTTAGACAGTAGGACCAGACACCACCCAGCCACTGGGGACGCATATGACAGCGTATTTCTTGGTGCTGGTCCCAAACCCAGGTAAATGGGGAGGGTTGCGTCAGGAAGGGCATCAGGCGTAAAACTTTTGCCAAATCTTTGTGTGGACACTGTGATGACCCCCATGGGAGATGCCAAAGGGAGACAACAATCAGTAGGACCGGACACGGTGGCCTTAAAGAAAAAAAAAAAACACCAATACAAGGATAAAAATCACAATTGGATTTTTGCGCCCACTAGTATAATTTTAGCATTTTAAAGCGCCTCTTTCACATGTCGCCTGCAACAACTATCGACTGGATCATCTCCAAGGCCAACGATGCAGATCCAATAAATCAATGCATCGCTCAGTACCTTACATTAGTCACCGTGGTCGGCATCTGCAAATCCTGATGTGGCTGGGCATTCCTAGCCGATCAAGGTTAATGGTGATAGATCTTATCATCGGTGTTTACTATGGTCTAAATCAGATTGACATATTCATCAATCTCGTGTAAAACTTTCTTGAGAAAAAAAAAAAAAAAAAAGAAACAAATTGAATGTCACTGAGCGCATGATGGGAGTGTTCACATGACGGCATGTTAACATGTTATAACAGGTCAAAAACATGCTATAACATGTTGTTCAGCACAACTCAGCTTTGGCCTCCACGTCGGAGGGGCCAGTACAGTCTATTTACAGATCCACCACGACCCAGCATCGCTGGGGCTGCTTCTGGGAGAACACTGTTCAGATTTCTGAGAGAAATACAACAAAAAAAAAGTGCTTCCATGAAAACCGTCCTCTAACATGAGGTATAAAAAGAACAAATTCACAACGTGAAACCACTACGTCCAGCTTTTCAAGGCATGTACACAAAATATACACTCAGGAGAGGCTGTTCCTTCTGTCATATAGACAGTATATACAGCCCACCAGAACAGTCTTGTGTGTGTGTGTGTGTGTGTGTGTGTGTGTGTGTGCGGGTTTTAGAAAAGCAGGGTAAGGAGACAGCAGAGGAGCAGTAGTTGCGATACGGTCGCCACGCGTACGGGTCCAGCGTCCGACCGCGGGAAAATGTGCCAGCTTCCTCCGTGGCCCTCGGCTGCATGTTTGTGCATGGGATGCAGCGTCTCCATGTCCTTCAGCGCGTTGTACGCCGCCTCGGTGAAGTTGGCGTCCCCGGTGGTGAGCAGGTCAAACACGCAGCAGTGGAAGTAAATGTACTTGACCTCCAGCTGCTCCCGGCACTTGCTCATGGCCGCCTCCAGGGAGAAGGCGGCGGCGAGGCCCGGCCGTGACTGCTGCATGCTGGGATGCTGCAGGCCCAGGGCGGGCAGGGGCAGGAGTCCGTTCTGGTCGATGCGTTCGGAGGACGGGCAGCCGTTCATGCAGAGCTGCAGGTCCTGCGTCTCGTCGAACGCCATGGCCAGCTCCTCCGGCATGCGCACCGCCAGCGTCAGGTAGCGGCCCAGCTGCCGCACGACGATGGTGACGCCGATGTAGGCGGCGTAGATCTCCACGTGCCTGGCGGCCTCCTTCTCAATGATCCACAGGCTCTTGGTGGTGGCGTCAACGCTGTTCAACGTACCGTCCACGAAGGCGGCCGGCAGGTCGTCCGTCACCGCCTGGTACACCTTCTGGTCCGTGCATTTTTGGTACGGCTTGAAGATTATTGTGATCTACGACAGCAAAAAATCCATATAAGCAAACATACACGGTTTTACCTCTTCTAATTCAATATTTATTTGGATTAGATAGCGATTGGAGTTCCTTATGGTGCTGGTAGGCGTGGCAGGAGAGGTGTGGGCTTTAGTACCACCACACACACTCAGCAAAGCAAGTTAAAAAGGCCACACGTTACTGTCGGGTTGTACTTTTATTATGGCGCTTCCTTCATAATGGAATCATGTGCTACTGCTCAAACCAAATACCAACGTTTTTCCAACATATTTCAACGTTTTCTACGTGCTTTGTGATTAGTTTGTCTCATTCTAAAAAAAAAAAAAAAAAAAAAAGTTTATAGTCATAAACTTCTGCAGTCATAGTTTATTTTCCCAAGAATACACCGTACAAATACACCTTATAAATGTACACAAATTGAATTAAAAAGGCTGGAACATTTTTATCCTAATGCCCATAAGGAGAAATCCCATCTTCGGCCCAAACAGGCCGGGTGCAGCAGCTGGCGGGCAGATGAGGAGGGTGGTGAATGGCAGCTTTGTCCAGAGATGGACACGGATGAAAAATGACAACAAGCTGCCCATTAAGGCATCTGAAATGGCCCTGCTCTGATAATCATGTGCAATTGGCTAATAATATCCCCTCACCTTGCCAGCTGCAAGGTCAGCCGAGATGTTATTTGCATCAGCACAAGCTTTCATTACACACAGTCACCGTTTTCACCCACAAAGGCTCCTTTACATACAGATTTTTTTACATTTACATATTCACATATACACATTTCTAGCTATATATTAATACACTCACACATATTTCTTTTTTCAGTTTTTAACTTTTGATTCGGTACGTTTGGCGTGGTTTTTTTTTTTTAAATTATTTATTTTTGTTGCTCTTATCTGTCCACTTTATTATATTATTAGCTTTGAATATTTTTTAGAGGAATTTGTCCCATTTGTGGCCCCTCTGTCCTTTATCTATGGTGTTTTATTTACACCAAGCGCGCAAGAATCACACAAAGACCTGGTGGAAGCGGCTGGGCACTGAAACGGCCAAAAAAAGAAAAAGAAAAAGGGAACGAAAGAAAGCGAAAACAGTGGCTTCTTTCACGCGGGCTCGGCGGCGGGTCACGCAGCGGCGACCCTGCATCCAGTCATTAACTGCATTAGCGCTAAACAGGCAGCGCAGTCACAAGTGTGAGTCACAAGATGCTCGCCGCGTGCTGCCTGCAAACCGCACCTGTGAATACTCGGTTATCTGCCCCTGCCAGCGCCTCCGAGTTTCATCTGGGCCGTGTGACCTCTGCACCAAACGTGGGGTCTCCAGAAGGCAACCGCTTCTCTGAGAGGTCGCTGCGCTGGCCTGAATATAAGGTGACATACGGCTCACCGAGGTGAGAAAATGTCTAAAATGCGACTGGCTAGTTTGCGGTTGGTGAAGCCAACACAGGACTGTGGCGTGACTATGATGAACATGCTCCATGACCATCGCTCTATTAAAACACAGGATCACCTTATTTGTGGCCGAGTAATGAATACTCATACAAATGAAAAATATTATTCAGATGATGTACAAAACTCCATTGGAAAATCTTACGGTGCTACATCATAACGTCTGCACCAACTTTATCGGTTGAAATTAAAAACTGAGTGAGAACAAAAATACGAGCAAAAGTGAGTAGAAACTCCTCCATCTTCGAGTGACTTGAAATTAAATTGCCGCACGCATTATCTGCAGCACTCACCTTGTTGGTTGCCGTGGCGCTGGACCCAAGCACCACAGGTACGTTGGTGACCTGCACGGATAAGAAGTTGTTGTCTATGAGTGGCCACGCCCCCTCCACTTTGCAGGTCTGAAAGTGGTCCCTGAAAGTCCTCAGGTGAGGGTCGCCGAACAGACCGCAGAAAAGGTACGTCGGATGAGCATGCTCGCCCCCGCCGGGGCGTGGCCCCTGATGCCGGCTGTGGTAGTTGCACGGCTCCACGGGGGTCTCGGGGTGCGTGGAGGACATGGGGCCGTCCTTGGAACAGTTTCTTTGGCTCATGAGGTCGCTGATGCCGAGCACGGCGGAGTGGAAGACCAGGTTGCCACGGCAACTCTTGGAGGTGCGGTGCGTGCAGGCGGAGTAGGCGCGCAGCGCTTTGCAGAACTCCGTGTCGAAGCCATCCAGCGCCGGGCTCAGGTGGGAGGTGAGCGACACGAAGTCGGTGGTGCACTTCTGGATCCGACACTGAGGGGTCTGCACCTGGCCCTCACCTGGACAGATTTCAAACAGTGGCACGCTCACAACATGCATCCATGATCGCAGAAGGAGAAATAAACTCATCGTTATCCTTCCTGAACTGGAAACATACCAGTAATCTCGTAGCATTACTACTACAAAAGGAGCGACCGTTTCATCGCGTAAAAGTATTACAATTGATCTAATTGATTGTGGTGCAAGTGCAAGAACAAAAACTTTAGTGAGGCATAGTGTTGGTGTAGCAAATTGTTAAAGGCATGGCGATTACCCATGATACCCCTGGTAGCCGATATCTATCATTATGGTTCATCGCTTAAAAGTATTACAATTGATCTAATTGTTTGTGGTGCAAGAACAAAAACTTTAAAGTGAGGGATAGTGTTGGTTAACACTTGCGTTAAGATGTTGCTTCCATAACGAGAGATATCGGCGACCAGGGGTATCATGGGTAACGTAAAATGTCACAGGCTCAAATCCCAATTGTGTACAAATCACCATACCTTTAACAGTTTGCTACACCAACACTATCCCCATACTTAGTGAACAGGAGCGGACTCTCGATATAAACAACTAATTGGATTGAACCAACGGAAGACTGATTGCTCGGTGTTGTACGCGTTGGCATAGTTCGGTGGAAGCCACCCACCACCCACCACCGTGAAGTATAGGGTGGTAGTAGCCTAGTGGGTAACACACTCGCCTATGAACCAGAAGACCCGGGTTCGAATCCCACTTACTACCATTGTGTCCCTGAGCAAGACACTTAACCCTAAATTGCTCCAGGGAGACTGTCCCTGTAACTACTGATTGTAAGTCGCTCTGGATAAGGGTGTCTGATAAATGCTGTAAATGTAAATGTAAATGTGAAGTGAGCAAGGCTTGGGCTCATAATGAACGTGGCAGAACTGACGGAGAACCCGGATTACGTGCCTTAAATATCAATAAAGCTCCTCTCGGCCTATGAAGTAGAATTTATTTATCAATACGACATACGGATTAAATAAAATCACCCCTAACAGCGAAAAAGAAAAAAAAAAAAAAAAAAAAAAGACATCTGCTCAACATCTGTCACCCCCCCACCAGTTACCCACTAAGTCTAAAAAATGATTAAAGCTCTAAAAGTGACTCAGGGGGAGTGGAAGTAATAGCGTGGAATTCCACTGCAAATCTAAAAACAGAGTAGAGTCAGGTCAAAGGAATTACCGGCCAGATAAAACCGGCACCTCGGCTGTTCCGCCGCACTGTCCCGCGTGCCAGGTGTGCCACCAAAACCGCCCAGTCACGCTCCCATTCGCTGACTGCTACGGACCACATCCGCTTCATCGATCGCCGGTCCGGCGTGGTTTTTTTTCACGGCCGGGGGAACTGCCGGTCCTTGAAAACCCATTCTTTCCTCCGGCTGGCCTGCCTGGCTTTTCTTCCGAGGTCGTTGGGTTTCAGGGCTGGAGTGATGCTTGGGTGATCTTTGGATTAAGTTACGGGCCCGGCTCCCCTCTCATGCAGGTCCCATTTTGCAGAGACTACGCGAACAGGCAATGAGACCAGGTCCCCCCCCCCGTAAATAAAGCACGTTCAGCCGACACACTGTCCCCCCGGACCAACTCAGCTACACTAAGGGGCTAAGAGGGGTTCGAACCGCTGACTCTGTGATCATTTGGACATTATGTGCCATATTTTCCCACCAACGATGTTCACTTAATGCACGCTAGATGCTGGTCTCGACAGTGGGCGCGGTCCTGAGGGAGTCTGGGGTTTTAGGAGTGTGTAGAATGGACGCGGTGGGGTCTAAGTAGTCGTGAACGCTCAATAATGGCAACAGGTTCCTGGCTTTTTAAACTTGGTGCATATAAAACCATCTGTAGGGTTTCAGAAGTAACTCGGTGCCCTCCCGAAAGTCCAGAGGACATGGCTTAATGCTGCGACATTGTCCACTTCTCGTGCTGGTTCGTTTTTGAACATTGTGCATATGCACTGACCAAAAGGGTCCTGGTTGACTGACATAATGACACATTCATAATACATCTACCATATAATATGCACCAATACGCAACAAAAACGGTTTTACATGGAGAACAGCCATGCCTACTTTTGCTGATAAAAGACTAAAGCAGATTATGTAAATACAGCCTTCATTAAAAATACGTCAAAAGAAACCAGTTAATAGTTAATATTGTGTTAATGCTACATTGGCTAATTAAAGCATACGGTTGTCGCTTCGGCAGCTTTGAATGCTTTGAACCGGCAGGGCCGAGCCGGGGGCTCGGACTTTATTCTCTGCTTCCAGCCCCGGGGCACTTTCATAAGGTGGGACTTCAAATGCACGAGGCTCTTCAAACATTCAGGAGGCTTCAAACCCAGAGCAAATGAGCAAAGGAGAAGCTGGGGGGGATTTGGGAGGCCCTTGAAATTGGTGTTCCCTCGGACACGCCGTGGGTCACCAACCTAACGCAGACAGACAATCTTCCCAAGACCCCCCCATCTACCACCACGTGCAGTCTGAGGCCGCGTAAGCGGAGAGCTGCACCCACCACCAGACCCTCACAGGCCAACGGGGGACATCTAAATAACATCCCACGGCCCCGATCATGAATCCAGTCCCGAGACTGGAGAAGAAAGGGAAGCAGGGGGTGTGTCTGAGGAGGGGCTCAGTAGGGGGCAGCAGATCCCCATATCTGGCAGCGAGAGGGGAAACCACCCCATAACACGCAGGAGCAGAATTTCCCAGTGCCGCGCGACGGCTGTCCGGAATACTTTCAGACTGGCGCTAAACGTGAACAGAGAAGAGTCCTCGAACAAAAGGCGGCTAAAAGCAAAAAAACGTCACCTGGACAACCCATCGTCATGACCACGGGCTTTCAAACCATCCATGAAACTCGCCACATCTGGTAAAGATTTAAAGCAGGCTTCATACTCATCAGCATGGTTTTGAATATACGGTGATGGGTCCTTATCGGTTTAGGGTTTGGCAATAATGACCCTTCAAAAACTATGGCCAAGTGCAATATTCACGTTTATAAGTGAATATAATATTGGTTTTCTTGCATCATTAACATCTGTTCAAATTCAAATATTATTTGTCACGTACACAGTCATACACGGTATGATGTGCAGTGAAATGCTTTTTTATTCCCTTGTCTGATGGGATTTTTTAAAAAATATATTCAGTTAATCTCTGTTGTTGGTGTCATGTGATCCTTAATCACAATCAGGAAACAAAAAACAATCACATGACATCACTTGTCAGGCATAAAAACTACTGCTTTTCCAATTAAAATTGCTGCCAGTTGAAATGATTTGATTGATCAGTGGTGTAATGGCAATATCTTACCAATTAGCATCCTTCATGTTTTTTTTTATGTTTTAAAGGGCCCCGGGACCGTCTGGTCGGTAGTCCGCGTTCCCCGAGCTCTGCCGCGCCAACACGATTATAGTATCGACCCCGGAGTAAAAGCGGAAGGGCGCACAAGGCGTTCCCTCCACCGAGGGCCCGGCCGGGCGGGTGAAGGGTCCCGTTAGGTCCACACAGCAAGGACCTTGTTGCAATTATGTCACTGGAAATGTTTTCTCAGGGTGGTCGTCCCAGCTGCGGCGCTCAGGGGGCCCCCGCCGGCGCGGCGGAGTGAAATTTCAAGATGTGGAATTTGGCCGGGGCACAGGGGTCAAGCGGCTCACGCCTTCACCAGGAGCCCGGGGTAAGAGCCGGAAAATTTTTTTTTAAAAAAAGCACCCACGAGATCTTTTGTTATTCGGCGGACAGATTATTCCTCTGGAGGTCATTCTGCCCGGGCCGTAATGGATTCGAAAGGACACAGACCTCGTAAATAAGATTAATAAGACAAATCATCGTAGCTACAACAGGACGGCAGCGGTTTCCACAAGCTGCATGTCTTATTCTGGTAAACAGGACGAGGAAAACCTTTCGCTTGCTCACTTAACCCAAAAAATGCAACTTAATACGGAAATTCACACAAAAACCTCATAAAGTGAACGCACAACAAACAGAAGGACTGAACATGCCAAACCTTTTCTCACTGATCGATCAACACATATAACCTAGTAAATTAGAAATCCATACAGATAGGCCAAGACACCGTGAACTGCACTATCCACTGTTATAATATTGGCAATCGGTGACATACGGATTAACATTATTTTTACCTTCAATTGATTGGCCTGTGAGTCAGTTGTTAGTGTAATTCATCATTACGCTTAACCCATAAATACTAGTAAAAATTATTTGGCCCTCGTAATCGGAAATGATTAAAGTCTTACACATTACATTAGTATGATTTGAAAAGTGAGATCAAACAAATCCATTAAAATTCCAAAAGAAGGTCTCTAGCTAAAAAAAATAATTGATCAGATCATTTGCTCCATACTGGTTTGTATTCGGCTGCACTGGTTACAGACTTTTCACCCGAATTACAAAAAAAAATCATAATAATTTTAAAAGGTAAAGAAAGCAAGAAAGTCGTGAATTACGAAGGTGTCCTGGGCCAGCTGTCACCCGGCCATGTGCCACCAGGCCACCAAATGTGTGCCGTTTAAGGACCATCAATCGTAACTGATAGGAGTCTAATAAATAAATAAATAAATAAATAAAGAGTCAGCCCGACAAAATTCTATTATTGATTATAATCGATCGGCAAATGGGCAACCAAACGTTTTTTTTTTTAATTGTCAGAAAGTAGAGCGCGACAGATTAACGTCTCAAATCCCACCGCATACTGCATTAAAAAATTGTTTTGTTATATATATATATATATATATATTATTAAATACACATTACTTAATAAATGTTAAACTAGTATTAAAAGGCAGGTAAAAGCGGACCAGGGCTGGATATCAGGAACTGGAACGCTAACATTTCCGAACCGAACCGCTTTCCCGCAAAAGGAGACACACGCACCGGTCCGGAGCAGCAGGGCGGACAGCAGCAGCAGCAGCAGCAGCGCCGGCGGAGGGATCGATGGCGGCGGGTGGAGGAGGCGCTCAGCCTCGCGGTAACAGAATCCTGTTCTCCCCATGCCCGTCCATCCAGGTCGCGCTGGTGCTCCCCGGGTGGTCCTGCGGAGGCAGCGCCGGGCCTCACCCCCGGGCCCCGCGGCGGGACGGGCGCATCGAAGGCGCGCGTAACGGGCACGGACGGGACGGGACGGGACGGCGGCGAGTGTTTCGCACTTTTCGCCGCGACAGAGCGGAGTTTCAGACTCGGAGGGGCTCGGCTGTCCGGGGAACTATTCCGCGCAGGGGAGACTCGCTCCGGATCAATCTGCGTCCCGCCAGCGGCCGAGCACCGAGTCGACGCATCGCGATCGTCCCCGCGAAGTCGCAAATTCCACCCCTTCTCCCGACCGATCGATCCGAATTCGACCTAAATCCGGTTTAGCGGAAACCCCGCCCAGGCGGAACGGAGCTCCGCCCACAGAGCGCCGGACCTCAATGTTGCCAAGTCCGGATCTTTTAGTTCACTTTCTTCACTGGAAAAAGAGAGAACATTTTGATTAGAGCTGCTTCAATAAATTCGCTTGTTTACATTACATTTTCAAAGTAAAATTTCTTTAATTACATTCCGTGTCTATTAAATAGCATTTTAGTGATTATTTTTACTTTTTTTTATTTATACTCATAAATATATGTCTGTCTCTCTGTGCACTTGTTGTATGTCTTGTACATACATTGTATGTACATTGTATGTCTTTCCCTCTGTGCAGCTCGGAATTAATAAAGTTTTCTGATTCTGATTTTATTTTGATTGCTTTTCTCTCAAGCCTTGGCAACCCCGACACAGCCCTCCTCAGAGTCAGAACTTCATCACAGGCAGACCAACACTTCACTCGTCAAATTACAAAACTAACAGCATATCCCGGAAATAATTCTTTTTAAACAGCTTCTTTCATGTGGTATTCATGTGGGGATGATTTACATTTTGTTTTTGCCTTATGTCACCTTGGTCCATATAAAATGAAAATAAATATTTTTTTACGTTTTTGAAATATGTTTGCATTGTCCTGTTTAACCTGATTAGTCTGAAAAGTGTCAGATCACCAACTTTATACAATAATACAATTATTAACGGGGTTATAATTCGGTTTTGCCGCCTCATTGCACAGACCCAGAGACAGCAAGAATTTACAAGCCACGCCCATTCCTGTATCCTGGGTATTTATAGGTCTCGCGCTCCGGGGGAACCGCCTCGAGTGTCCGATGGGGGAGCAGGAGAGTCGCAGACACAGGCAGGCCCAGCAGACACCCACAATCCACAGCAGCAACCACACAGACAACAGTGGCGACAAGAAGTTGCGCTTCTGCTGTTCATCAGACGCCCATATCCAGAGCGACTTACGGGGACAGTCCCCCCCCTGGACACAATCAAGATTAAGTGGAAGTGAAGGGATTGTCATTGTGTAAAACTGCAGCACAGCACACGGTGACACAACGAAATGTGTCCTCTGCTTTTAACCATCACCCTTGGTGGGCAGTGGGCAGCCATGACAGGCGCCCGGAGAGAAGTGTGGGGACGGGGCCGCTTCCGTAACCGCTAGGCCACCACTGCCCCAAAGGGTAGTCGTCTTATTTCGTAGGCAGTTGTGTGACCCACTATGCTACTACCACCCCGAATTATAATCACTTTAATTATTTTAAGAATACGGTATTACCCGTATGCTTAAAATAACCTCCATTAGGCCTGAGTGCATGTGAAGTCTCAGCACCCCCAGCTTTGCTTCCAGCTCGTTCCTCGTGCCGCTGGAGCTGGTGGAGCTGGTGAGGAACAGGGAGGAATGTGCCGGAGACGCGGAGGAATGCAGACAGTTTACGACGGCCGGGGAGGCGTGTGACTCGCACAAAAGGGAGGTGTGAATCACCGGTGGTTTCGTTTAAAGTGCTGGTGTGGCGCAGCGAATCGGAGCGACCGAGGACATCCCGACGGAGGCAGGGCAGGTGCTGCTGTGTGTGTTTTGCTTGGTGCTGTTGGTGTTCATTTCTCCCAGTTTGTGCTCCTCAGGGATCCCTCCATTCGTGCGAATGGGAGCATAACGTTGTATCCGTGGTCTGTCCCGGCCTCGTCCAGCTCGGCAACGGGCAGCTCAGCTGTCTGCCTCTTCCTGCCCCCAGAATCCAGCAGACACAGCCAACATTGTGCCTAATGGAGAACGCAGAACGTCCGGCTGCTGGGTCCCTGTGTGTGTGTGTGTGTGTGTGTGTGGGGGGGGGGGGGGGGGGGTAACAGCTGGGAGAAGATGTGGAGGTGCGGGGATTTACTTGGCTGATCCCTCGCTCCATCCCACAACTTGTCTGCCTTAATCCATGCAAGGTGTTGGGAACGGCGAGGCCGAGTTGCTGGGAACGTCGGTAAGAATCAGGATCTTCGCTGCTCTGGATGAGGTCATGTCGGTGTGCCCTTGTTGGTGCAAGGGCACGCTGGTGCGATGTTTCCCAGCCTTTTCTTTTTCTAAATGTAGAATGAGACAGACAGAATCCCATTTTCTGTTCTCATTCCAGACTCGAACAGGCACAGCGTGATATCACTTGTCAAGAAGTATCTGATTGGGGTTGAACCTATATCCTAAATGGTAGATCATGAGGAAAAGGGGCTGACCTTTATCTTATCTGTTCTCCATCCTCACCATCCCACTGTTCTGCTATTTGCACTCGTTGCTTCTGTTCTTGCAACATCATTATCATCATTGTTATTACCGGCTTTCATTAATATCGGTTCGCCATGCTCTGGGTGCTGCTTATCTGCTCAATTGTGCATCTGCTCAATTTTGCCCTCTTTTTGCACTTGACTGATTTATTCTGTTATTCCACTTTTTTATTCAGCACCTTCCTCACATTTTTTGTGTAGCTTGTACCGAACTGACCATACTTTGCACAGTCGTGAATAAGTAAGAATGTTGTACAGTCTTGCATTGTTTGAAATAATCATTGTAATTAACAGCTGCGCAATATATTTGACATCTGATAGTGTCGCATGCCTGTTTCATGACACTGAAATGGTTGTCACGCAATGAACATTTAATGATAAGTGTGTGTGAATTATATCATGACATTGCATGTGGGACAGAGACGGCCCTTCAACGAGGCTCCTAACAATCTGAAAGAATTCTAAAATGCTCAGCAAAATCATACATTCTTCTTAAGTCACTTCGAAGGCCACATAATGCTTTCCCGTTAGTTTTTGTCATTTTGCACAGACCTACAAGCAATTTAAGGGGGATTATGGATGTTAGTTCCTCCTCCAGCTAACTCTGACTAGCAAGCATTCCTTTCATGTGTTTCTTTATTTCTGGAACCCGGGAGATGTACTTTGTAGTCTCATTCAACCGAGAAAAGAGGAATCTTTTTCAATTCACGTTCCTGGCTTACACAGACTTTGATGCATTTTTAAGTAGGCCATGGGCTCAGTTGTTATTTCTCCAAAATCTCTTGCCTTTGTTGTAAATTTGGCGAGAAACGCAGAGATTCTGGCTTTTTTTTTCGCATGCAGGTCTTGTTTGTGCTGCTCTGTTCGCCAAAGGCCGGTGGCCCCTGTCACCCGCTGCAGCACAGCTGCGCAGGCAGCGGCGCTCGGCGCCCAACAAAGACGCGACTATACCAGTGAAGCGGTGCGGGAGAGGCAGGGCCTGCCCCCGTGTCAGTCACAGTGAAACCCAAATCCTCCAATAAACCCCCGGCCCAGAGAGCATGGAGCCTCTTCCGACCGACAGGCAACCAACGCCGCACTACCGCGGGGAAAACGTGACTCACAATGATTCCTATGGAACCCACTAAATCAGTTTGGGAAAGACTGGCCTCCTTGTTTTTGAAGTGTTTAACATTTTAAGTGGCATTTTGATTAATTACAAGGCAAACCCAACTAAACACTCATTTCACAGATAAGAAAAGTCTATGGCTGCATTGACCAATAATGATGAATCTTGTCAATTATGAGTGTACTGTACAAGTGATTTGAGGAAAGCTTACAACATTTGTAACAGGAACGTGCATCTACGGCTCTCAAGTAGAGCTCAACAAGTGCAGTAAATGGTGCTGATTTTAGCTTTTGTAACGTCCCAAATGTTATACCATCAAGAACAGATAGTCACCCAGCCTATATTTCTGTACCATTAATATTAAACGATGTGGACCAATTTATCATTTAACTTGTATTTAGGTTGCAAGAAACCTAAAAAAAAAAAGAATAAATTACACAACATCACAATCCCAATCTAGATTAAAATGTTTCAAAGAAAATATTTCAACAGAAAAGGGATTTACAATATTTATTTTATAGAGATGATATGCCACGCCATTAGGGGCAGTGGTGGCCTAGCGGTTAAGGAAGCGGCCCCCTAATCAGAAGGTTGTCGGTTCGAATCCCGATCCACCAAGATGCCACTGAGGTGCCACTGAGCAAAAGCACCGTCCCCACACACTGCTCCCCGGGCGCCTGTCATGGCTGCCCACTGCTCACTCAGGGTGATGGGATAAATGCAGAGGACAAATTTTACTGTGTGCACCATGTGCTGTGCTGATGTGTATCACAAGGACAATCCCTTCACTTTAATTTACTTTCCTCTAGCTTTAGCCATAGGAAAAATTAGGAATGATAAGTGTCAGTCATATCAAATGTCTCCCCTTGCGTCTAATCTGGGTTTATTACTGGGTTTAACATTAAGTCACCACACAAACAAGCCCCCGGCTAAAGACAGAGCCGACATTGGATAGCTGTGATCTCCTTCTGTTGGCCAGATAAAGGTATCAAAACATGTAAAACAGCCCGGTGCTATTGTGACAAAAGGTGAGAGCTGTAATCTCACGACTGGGTTCCATTACCACCAGTTCCTTCAGCCATCAGGGCCGACATGAGGCGCTGGAAAGCCTTTATCGCTGGAAACCTAGGTTATCTCCGGCCGGTCTCGAGCTGGACGAGTGACACAGGATATCCGTTCATTCCGCGGCCTTGACGCACAAAGCCCCTGCTTCATCTTTCTCCCTCCACCCCCGCCTGAACCACCTTCGAGGGAAAACAACGAAGCTCCTATTCGGAGCTATCCGTTTTAATTAAAAGGAGAGGCAAACATCAGATGATGCTGCTGCGTATCAAATGAAGCCAGGAGAAAGGGGGCAAAAAAGAGGGAAGGCGGGGTGAGATGAAGGGTGGCCTTTTTCCCCGCGCCCCCGACCCTCTTCCCCAGTTTTCAGCCATCTGTTTGCCCGCTGTCAAAAGCCTCTTTGGTGAATGTTTGGCATGCCGACCCCCCCCCCCCACCCTTTATATTTCACCGTGCTTAAGGGACATTTAATCTTGTGTCCGATACATGCTGCTCCGTAACACTTCCGAACAACTCCGCCTTTGTGCTGCACGAGGTCCCCCTCCCCCATGAGGAACATCCAGAGGCAACGCACACCAACACGTCCCCGTCCGCAGAAAGAGCGCATGCAGATCATGGGATCGCCCCGCCGGCCCCTTTCCCCAAATCGCTGGAAGCCACCGGCATCACACAAGAAAGGCGGTGCGTGACGGCACAGGTGCTCATTACTCCCGGCAGGCAGCACCTGGCAAAGCGAAGTGGATCCGTGATCCCGGCATGATTGACATCAGAGCGATTACAGGAAGTCCCGAGTTGCGTCTTATGATACCGATCACCGTCACAATATGACGTCCCCATGCCACTTGTGGGAAATGCAGCGGAACGGTCATGAATTGCTTAGGTTCCAAGTATGTGCGTGCTTGTGTCTGTCTCTGAATGTGGTTTGGGGTGGGGCGTTGGGTCAAAGGCCAGCATACTTGAATCTTGGAAGTGTGAATCATTGGCTCTGAATCATTGTTAAAGGAAGCAGAATGCTGTACATAACAGCGAGTTAATCCAAGATAACCTAATCTCTCAGAACTAAACGGATTTGTATGCTCCAGTCCTCACACAAATAACACTGTAGATCAGTCTTGGTCCTGCTAGTCTGTATGAAATAGGTGCAGTCAATTTACAGTGTTCATTGGTACAAAGGACCTCACATTGGAACGGTGTTCAAGGCCCATGTGAGCAAGCCAAACGCAATAAGAGACAGGACACCGCGCCCGTCACCAGAAAGGTTGATCTGTGTATGCTGCAACATTTAAAGAACAATCAGACAACGTCTGAGACATGTTTCTTTTGGGCAACAGACACAGCGATTTCATCACGGTTGGCAGCACATGCCATAAATTCTACTTACAATTCAGATATGTGCTGGAGCACATCCTGCACGTCACGACATGACACATCTTATTAATTGTACGAATGCTAATGGCACTAAAACCCGTGTAAATAAGACATAACACGTAGATCAGGTTCACCCGGTACGTTCATGATCAGAAATCCCAGTCCTTTCCTGTTCATGTGTATTTCATCCCATGGGGCAAGAACTTTTTGTGGGTTGATAAAACCTTCCTCTAGCCAACTAGAGATGGTTTTACATTGCATCCGGAAAGCCACCAGCATTGTGAAGGTCTCTACACACCCCTCACATGCACTCTTCACCCTCTTACCATCCGGAAAAAGGTACCGAAGGATTCGGGTCCTCAATGGCAGACGGTGCAATAGCTTCTTTCCACAGGCCATCAGACACATGGACACTCAGGGACGGACACAGACACACACACACAACCTCTTTTATATTTAGTATTTAGTAAATAGTATCTATTATTTCATTCAGCACAGCGGTATTTGCACAATTTTTATTATGCACCTTTGTTACTCATTTCACTAGTCATGCGCTCTCTGTCTTCATGTTAAGTTTGCTTAAAATGTTATTCTTGCACTGTCTGTGTCCCATGCACGTCTTATACGCTGGTTTGTCTGTGTCGCACATGTGCACTTTATGTCGGTACGTAACGTTACGTGTGGCACTGGGTTCCGGAGAAGCTCACATAAATTTGAACATTAACATTATGAAAGATTCTAGCTTTTAATCTGGATTTACTGGTGTGGGGGTGTAGGGGGGTACCTCTTATGCAATTGGGTTCCCTGCTTTTCTTAATGTGAAAAAAGACAAGCAAAATGATCACTTATTAGCTGATCATTTAATAATTCATGTATATTTCCCAAGTGCACTTCAGTAGTGTCTTTACCAACTTGTATTTCAGTTTCAATTATGAAATCACACATTAACTAGACCTATAAGAGTATTAAACTACACACCAAATATCGTTTTTTTTTTTTACTCACCGTTGCACCAAACTCTGATTAAAATGCTTCGGTACTAAAAAAAACATGATGATCTCCTTAACATGATTGTATTATCACTTCAAGCAGAATCCTTCCACAGCAACAATAGCAACATTAAGCAGTAGTCACATGATGCAAATCATTTCAACAGGTGTAAATCATTGCAATAAGATAATATAAGATAAGATGATCCTATATTAGTCCCACAAGTGGGAACAATTCACCGTGCAGGTCACATGACCATTTTTAAAACAAACTATTTAAATATAAGATTAACAGAGTAGAAAATATGAAACGCAAGAATTTTTTGAATATTGCCAAATGTGCTTTGTAATACTTTCTTAAAGCATATCTCAAATGAAACATTCAGTTCAAGTAAAGACCAGATATATGGTCTTAAATGTTTATTCATATTGGTAAAGCCAATTTTAGGTCAGTATATTTCTGACAAAAGAGCAAAAAATGCTCCTGACATGCTGCTTTTCTCCTCCCAGATCAAGTCTCATTTCGTCTCCGGGGGGTTGAAACCACCATATGTGTTAAATGTAGAAAGCATTCGATCACCCATTGCACACCCAGGAGATGTTCTCTGCAGTAATTACAGTGCATGATGGCCTCCTTCCAGGAGCAGCGTAGCGGTGTTTTCATGTGAAGTGCAAACGCAAAAAAAAGCATGTGCGCCATTTCATTACCTGCAGCTAATCTCCAGGGTGCACGTGTTGCCATAGAGGTGGTTGTCATGGATGCGACGGATCAAGAACGATGCTAACAGTCCCCAGACATTCCTTTAAATTGAATCAACCGGCCGCTGTAAAATACATCAAAATATTGTGTCTCACAAATTTACCTAATGTGCTCCATTAGATTATTTTTCCAAACGCAGCATTATGTGTGTGGTAGTAGCCTAGTGGGTAACACACTTGCTTATGAACCAGAAGACCCGGGTTCGAATCCCACCTACTACCATTGTGTCCCTGAGCAAGACACTTAACCCTAAGTTGCTCCAGGGGGGGGACTGTCCCTGTAACTACTGATTGTAAGTCGCTCTGGATAAGGGCGTCTGATAAATGCCGTAAATGTAAATATGTAAATGTAATTATGATGCATCTATTTTGTCACTGTTTGGACTGCACAGAATGCTCAGAAAATATAGGAATGTTTTAACCTATACTGCAAAAGAGTTGGAAGGTTTGAAATGTTTTCCGATTTAAATTAAATTACGAATTCATATATGTGTATTACTATACACCCATATATCTGCCAATGTCTAATGTCAGTATGACAAAGCAGCACAACTGTTCACGATATTCATTAGCATATAGATACCATGGACATTTATCTAATTTTCGTTCATTCTGATTGCTTTGTTTTTTTATTATTATTAGCTCGGCTCGTGCCAAACAAACGCCCAGGTTCCAATAGATGTTTGTCAGTGTGGGGGAAGAAATGTGCGGCTACATAATCATGAAGGTATTAAAATCCCAGCACCATGACGATCGAACGTCACTCAGGGTATCCCTGTCTGCTTCCTGGGATCGCGGCGATAACGCCTCCACCAGGTCCCCGGCAGCAAGCTCCACCATTCACCAGGCAAATTCATCACATGCATTATTCAGCTTCCCCAGCCGATAGCATCCTAGCCATCCGGGCAAACACTTATTACTGAATGTTAACACCACTCTGCAGATAGGCGCCCTGCTGTGGAGAACGCCTGCTGGGGATTCAGCTTCCCATCAGTAGCTGGACTTCTGTCGGGAACCATTATGAAGATCTGCTCCTCTACTTCATGCATCACTAACACACAGTGCATTAAATGGCATTCAAAAATTCAAAAATGTCCAGTTTTATTGTCAAAAGTACAATGTTCAAGGTAAAACTGAAGTCTTAGTTAAATCCTTATTTAAAATCATTACAATAATGTCACATTAATGTCATCATAACATCACAAAATAGTACACTGCAGTGATCTTGCATTATAAAATCTGGATTAGAAATTTAGCTGCACTTGGCAAAATCTTTGTTTCTGTCTGCAGAACAGAATAAATGAATAATGAATCATTGAATAATACGAGATAGCAATATCTGCAATTTGACCAGAATTTTCTAAGACAATGTATGTACACATAAACCCCCAATTAATTTACTTATTAAGTGAAATCTGTCCTCTCTTGTCACCAAACCATTTGCAGTTCTGAAAACGATTCAAACGGTGAACATGTGCAGCGGTGGAGCATTACTCCCGTTAAGAGTATATTTTAGGGCAGGGACCACGT
Organism: Denticeps clupeoides; assembly: GCF_900700375.1. Taxonomy (NCBI): domain Eukaryota; kingdom Metazoa; phylum Chordata; class Actinopteri; order Clupeiformes; family Denticipitidae; genus Denticeps; species Denticeps clupeoides. The sequence goes on along the minus strand of NC_041717.1, from coordinate 15,166,853 downwards.
GCATTTTTTTAGGCAGCAGTGTAGCAGCGCTCCTGTACAGCTGTGAAAACATTGGCGGCGTATTGTGTAAGAAAGAAACCCGTGCACTCGTTCTGCTCGCTGTAACCCGAATCTAACTTGGCACCAGGACCCTGTTTCCACAGCCATGAGAGGCAGGCGTGAAATAATAACAGTAAGTGCAGAAAAATTGTTCCAAAAATGGTACCATTTAACTAAAACGAAATATCCATGTATCAAAAAAACGTTTTGTTGTGTCATGCATGGTGAACAACACATTTTTACCTGGTACCCAGGGTTTGTTTGATTGGTTAACTGCTCCGATGCCTTCGGATTTGGCGTTCTTGTCAGCAGATGAGGCGCTGCTGTTGAGGAACACATCGCGTCTATCACACCGTCAGCAGGCCAGACTCTGATCTTTCGCCAGCTCTCCTACGTTATCACTGCATTCACGCCAGAGAGAGCCTGATGCGAATCAGAGTTGCTGAAATTTTTTAATTATATGGGGCTTTATCCAAAAATAAATCTGAGCATTTACACTACAGGCCAGAACCTTGGGCCCACCCTTGGATTATTTCAACATTTAATGACCTGTGCTGACATTATTTATTAAATTGACTTTCACTCTGCAAGCTTGAAAAGGTGCTGGGACGGGTTGGACATAAGATATTACCCTTATTATTGATTAATATATATTTATTAGGCTGGGCTCAAGCCTCTCTGCTATAGTGTACATTACAGGATGACAGATATTGGAATGAGTCCCAAAAAAATATTTACGTAATCATTTTGTCTTATATCACACAAATGTCACATTTGCTGAAAGCGGCGTAGTCTGTGTTCTCTTTAGGGCAGGTGGACAGTTTTCTCTGTCAGTATAGACAGTATCCAGAGACACAATATCAAAGGTCATTGCTGCATATATTCGATGGTTGGATTTTTTTTTCCTTTTTGGCTTGATGCATCATCATCATCACCCCCATCTACTGTTCAGAGTCGACCGGCTTCACGTTCATGCTGAAACTGCAAATGTTTGCATCTACAGAAGGCTCCACTTGTGAAGACGTGGAAGACGCTGGACAGGGAAGCGCTGCCTCTGTCAAGCAGATGATCCAGCTTTTGGCACCACACCTCAACTCTTCTCTGCTATGTTTAGCCTCATCAGCATCTGTTTTGCATGGGCCGAACCGCACGTCCTGTTTGTTGCGAGATCGGCGAGAGGTGGGACAGGCGTGGTGTCTATCGCAGGACATAATAGCAAGAGGCCAAGCAACATTCAACAATCAACTTCCGCTGGTTGCTGCAAATACACAAAGCAGCACATTTATATTCTTTCCAGAACTGGATTGTGAAATGGGAAGACAATAGATGTGCATTCTGCATCAAATAAAACCATGACCCTCCACTACCGAGGAACCACAGAACAAACTGCTGGCCAACCGTGAGACACATCTCCACAACTCTTGCCACCTTGTTGTGCATCTGGTTGTGATTCTGGCCTGTCTGACTATGCTTCCACCCTGCCCTCCTGTTGCAATGCCGCTGCTGACACGCTGCCACAACCGACACACAACATCAAGCAGGTTTGATCCTCCTTCCCCACACCATGGACACTTCCATGTCCACGCCTGAGTCCTCCAGCCTATCCTCTGACAAAATTACATAGCTAACAGTTACTAAAAAGTAACTGTTATAAGCTCCTGGAACCACTTATTAACCGGGAGGAAACATTAAAATATAACTGTTGGCAAAACCAGGAAGGAGTCAGGGCTGCACACACCCCAGACTGTACATACAGTAATTTCACTTCACACTGGAGAGTAATGAATGGTGTATTGAACAGGAAATGAAATCACTAATCCTCAGTGGCCATTACTGCCTCTGCCCTGGTCTTTGGCCTCGGCCTTCATTTAATCACAGCCATGAGTGGAGGTGGGGGCTCGGGCGTTGTGGGACCTCCCGCCGGAGGAAGGCGGACACTGGCAACGTGTTGCTACCATCTGGGCTGCTGAGAGACGAGGCGCAGGGCTGTCCACCAGTCATCTTAGTGCTGTAGTCTTGGCCACTAGGGTCAGAAAAAAGATTGCAAAATGTCAGGAAGAAAGTGGAGAAGTCAAGAAACTGAAGAAGAAAACTGAAATACTGCAGGAGGAAGATTGTCTCCATTTAAGGACCTTCCTTTGGGTGTGTTTCTCCAGCAATACATAATTCATGCTAGAATTCTCTGATGGCGCTGTCTGCTGGGACACTGTGCACAGGCTTTTGTGGAGACGGCATGAGATCCACATATATATATTTAACCCTTCCGCACCCATCCAGAGAGCCATTCAATTCTCTGCAGAATAAGAAAGAAGAGCTGGGCTGATTCCTGAAATGCTTTACTAATCTCAGAAGAGATGGAGGCCTGCTATTATTGTAATGATCCGGTTCCCCTCTGGACATGTTCCTTGTAACAGGACAGAGAAGACCGGATTGGGAACCTTCTCTCTAAAGAAACAGAAGAAACGATTTTGGATATTTTCCCATTTTTACATTGTCATAAAGTCACTTTTGACTCTAACTTCAATGAGATGTGTACTAGGAAATGTGTGGTTTCAACCAGGGTGCAGTAATTCAATTAGGTTTTTCGTGACAAGCCCACACTTTCTCTCTGATCCCTCGGCATAACAGACACACTAAAATAACATGATTAAAAATGCATTAAAAACTGAAAGATTTATCAGCTTGTCAGGTCAAATCAATGGTGCCATGTAAATGAATTAAATATGAAGGAAAGTGGACAGAGGAGAAATCGTGCTGCAATCTGTGTCACTTTGTCAAAAAAAAAAAGAATCCTGTTCACCATTATCTGCTTGTTACTGACAAAACATCATAGAATGGTATGATTCTGTCATAGCACCCATGGAGACTTCCAGCATCTCTCATTTACATATTTGCCCACAGGTTATTATCATCCATCCATCCATCTTACAAACTGGCAGGATCAAACGTCAGCAAGGCACCAGTCCATCACAAGGCCTCACCAGTTCACCTTATCTTTGTGCCATGTTAGAGGAGAGAGCAGCACCAGGAGGACCCAGGTGAAAACAGTGTGAACATGGCAGTCATAAGTTCCTAAATCATCAATGAACCAGGGAGCAAATACACAACCTCTTCATACTTTATTGTTCATACCATAGGAGCAATGAGAAGTCCAGTGACACTACTAGTGACTGAGTGGCCTACATGGTGTATACTATAAATTAATGTCTGGTATTGAGTGACAGGGGTTGTAGTAACCTAGTGGGTAACACAAAAAGACCACAAAGGGTAAAACCTAAAGACCACAAAGTCACATGTTCAAACCCCTTCAAATGAAAGAACTAAATGCTAGAGTGAAAGTAATACATGAAACACATGCATGACCTTCACAGTATCTGCCTGGGAATGGTTGAACGTTTTCAATGTTTCTGAGGTGGTAAAAAAAAAGCTGTACTGATGTCAGATTCAAAGCACATGTGTCCCATAGATTTCTGTTTTGTGTGCAGTATCTTTCTCTGGACCGCTGCTCTAATAATCAGCACCTCAGTCTTATCTTGGTTCGAGTGGAAGAAATTAGGCGGCGTCCATTTGTTGATTATGTCAATGCAGAAAATCAACTGATCAATATGGGTGGTGTCACTGGGTTCATCTGCATACACTACGGAAATTAATATCACGATTATATAATCTCTGATTATATCCTAGAGGGTCCCAGAATTGAGACTTGGCTAACCCTACATGCTATGTTAATATTAGCTAAGGATTTAGTTAGGACCTCGTGGTTGACAGTATTGAACTCTGAGAGATTATTTTCATAACATAAAGTCCTCATATTCAACATAATATACTTTTACAAAAAATATAATTGGAGTCAAATATCAGCAAGTAAACTGCAAAAGCCAATCCACTAGTTGTTATAATAATATATATTTAAATATATAATGTTAAAGAACAATGCATGCAAGGGTGGAATAAAATATATATATTTCTTTCATTTTTTTGGACTATCTGCCTGACTTTTTGGAAAACAAAGCTGCAGTGATCTCTCTCATGATCCTTGTCCGACAGCGATCTTCCCTCGCTTTTTCCCTCCAACCACTTCAAACTAAACCAACCGCAATCTTAAAAAGCATCACTCCTTGAACTTTCCACCTCGGCGTTGAGTCTGCCTTGTTGTCAACATGTGCTTGCCGTTCCTCACTGGCAGGAGCTTTAAATGCAGGGACACACCAGCCGACCAGCCCTCACCTTTTGACCGTCCCTGTTTTTCCATGAAAACCTCTGTCCGGAGTCGAGGAAGCTCATCTGAGAACACCAGTGAAATTCGTAGTCAGAAACCATATGAAGGCCAGCCCGTAATTTCATAATTCATCGGGTCAACATACATTTCATGTCACGATGGTACATACAGTGTGTTTGTGGTGTTGTTAAATAGGGAGAATTAATGGGGCCACTGTTCAATTTCTCACCTCTACACCAATAATAACAGCTTCATTCACACATTTAAGTGTGAATATAAATTTTAGGTCACCAGTTTTTTGGGGGTTTGAGTGGTGTTTATTTTCAGCTTTGATGGGTTGAAACGACGTTTCTCCGGAAAAGTCGGAAAGATGAGTGGAAGGAGCAGTTTAGATGAAACTGAACATGATCCTGAGGTTACCAGCATAATGGGTGGGGAGGAAAGTATTTTAGTTATTTACCAAAGTCTTCACACTTTACTTTCACACTGTTGCACAATGAGGTGAAGTGAGGCGTGTGCAGGTCTCCTGGTGTTCAGAGACGTTTTCTCTGCCCTTTTCCTCTTTGATTCGGCATCATGATTTCAAGAACAATCATTTACGACCCAAAAATAGCAAGAGAGAAAAAAAAATTTGCTCTTGAAATGTTAGAAAAAGTACAAACAAAGAATTGGTTGTGAAACTAGGAGAGCGAATCAGTGTCAATGTGCTCATACTCTGAAAGGCTAAAGGTTGTTTTCAGAAAAGGTAGAACTTCGTATTGATGGTGGAACGCTGGCAGGTGGCAGAGAGAAATGTCAGGTGCAGCAGCTGCAGCAGGTTGGGTTCTCTGGGAACAAAGTTCACCCAGAACCTGAAATTCTTCAGAGTTTCAGGTCGTGCTGCACTTAGTTTCAAATGGCCACTGCCATCTGAACAGGCGTACCGCGGATGACGCATTCACGCAGACACAAAGCGCAGCTGGGGAATGTCATTGAGGAAAAGCTGGTGGCGACCCGTTATTTGTTCCGGTGTCGGGTGGTTTAATAATGTCACCAACTTGTCAAAACAAATAGCGGATTAGTGACCGGCGTGTAGAGTTCAGAGGCTCTGCGTGCTTCAGGAACCCTGAACCCCTCCCCGAACTGCTGCTGGCAAATGGGTGTGTAAGCTGAGCCTGCTGTGGGATCTGGGTGGTGTTTGTGTGACCCCAGTCCATTCACCCAAACAATGAGCCTCACTGCCGCTGAATGAAGGGCTCAGGGCGTTTCTGGAAGAATCCTGCTCTGGGGATTTGCAGGTGTTTGTTGGACCGTTAAAAAAGCTGTGGTTTCATATTAACAACTTCTAATGTTAATTTTGTTAATAAAAGTTTGCTGACTAAGATAAGATGTTGATGAGACAGGAATGGATGCATAATTGTTTTCCTTAATGAAATGAGACTAATTCCTGTTTTTCGACTACTTGGTTCATAGTGACTACCTGATTGCAATTTGATGGCGGAAATTGACAAAAGTTCTACCAGAAAAAAAAATGCATCTAGTTTTCCTGTTAAAATGCATCCCTGTATTTGGTTTGATTGGCAAAGTCTCACAAAGCTGTGATGGGCCCAACCATGACTAGTTCTTTCTCCTGTTTGTGAACACATTTGGACACATTTTTTAGAAGAAGGTAAATGCTCAGGTTTTCCCCATGAGGAAGCAGCCAAATTAGACTTTCAGTCAGTCCATGGTGCAGTGGCTTAATCCCAGACCTTCAAATGTTGTTGCATTTTACTTCATGCTTTCCAAATCCCACCAACATACCAACTAGCGCAGCTGTCATCTCCTTTTGGCTGCTCCCGTCAGGGGTCGCCACACAGCGGACCAACCGGAATTGGCACGATGTCCTTCCTGACGCATTCCTCCACAATTACCCGGACTTGAGACCGGCACCATGAACGGACGGTAACATGTGTCCCCGGTGGCTGAATTTTACTAACCAGCACAGCACAACTAAGAATATTACATATTATCATAACTACTTGGATCACTTGGATGGATCTTGCATAATAAATAGATAGCAAGTAATTACCCAAAATGTAATACTCTTGATTTCATTTTTCCAATACATTTAAAGAGGGAAACTTTTTGAATAGTTAAATAAAATCGAACAACTTTATGACATCTAAAACTAGACTGAAACAATAAAACCAGCATTTAGCATTTTCACCTAAGTCAGTGATTCCCCCCACATTTGTCTGTGTCCAAGACCCCCCAACCCTTATTCCTTCCTGCACACACACATTAAAAGAATAAAATGATTAATTACTAATTAAAAAATAAACAGTAGTTGTAGGTCTCTGTTCTTGTTCTCCTTGTTTTACACTGCAGGCTGTATAGAGTCTATATTAGAGCTGTAATCAACCCTAAAACATTTATGACATTTATCAGTTTATCATTTATCAGTAAAATGTATCATTTATCACTAAAAAGTTAGACCCGACCCGGCTCGAGCGCCCGAGGTTGACCCTGTTATGCTGTGTGGTGCATTTTCTACGGCTATCTTTGCATATGCTATGAGTTCTGAAGTAAGTGGGAAAGGAAATGAGCGGGTTTAATTTATAATCACCAGCTGTCTGCCTCAGTTTTATCTCTTCAGCATTTATTCAGCAACCTGGCATCTCTCTCACAATAATTTAAATACAAAACGGTGGCCGAGAATTGCAAATCAAATGAACATTTCATTAAAAAACTTAAGTTTAAAACTAAAGTTTAAAATAAATTTACAACATGCGGAAGACTTTTGCCAATCGGCAAAAGAGATTTACAAGCGTTGAATCGTACAAAAAGGATAGGTACTATAGTACTATGACTGACACAAGCTGACCCAGGCCCAGATTTACAGCTATCACACAGGATTATAAAGAGTTTTGATTATCCTTTTGGTGTTGATCTCTGAAAGCCCATCGAACCCCCCATCCCTGTAACTACTGATTGTAAGGTGCTCTGAATAATGGCATTAATTTTTTTTTTTAAATTCCAACACGTTTGTCTTGCACCCTGGAGTTTCACAAATGTCAGAAACTTCTGTCTCTGCATCATCTCCCTGATGCATGATTAAACTATAATTGCAGCGATTATGGTAAAGACTGACTGGTGCAGCCTGGTGTTGGATAATTAAGGCTGAAAAGGCAGCAGCGGCTCTGGCAGATTCAAGTCACCATTACATTAATGCCAGGGTGCTGGGTGCCAAATGAGATGGCCTATTCCAGCATGAGGCTTTTTATTTCTAATCCTGCCTCCTGGTCCATGTGGAGGTGCCAGCACATCAATATTTATGAAAATACTTTTGCCATTTCTTAAGCCACTCAGGCAGGAAACACATTCTGGGAGAGGCCAGCAGGTGAATCCACATGGAGCTGCACAACCTGTGCATTGTACAAACCTTTTACACACCATGCAGAGATGCAATCCTGTTTAAATGATATTAAGTAAAATTTCAAAGTGCTATTCTCAAAAACTACTTAGAGAACTAGTTAGTAGATTTTTTCAGATAACTAAATTGAAATATCAATAATAACAATTAGATACCTAAATAAAAACAAATTTCTGTCTTACATAGCAAGTATTGTAACTATTCAAACATATTTACATGAGACGTAGGTTTCTAGATATATATTCAGTTTTTTTTCTTTCATGAATATAATTCAAAACCACCAACCTGGCAACAATGTCAGTACCTATTTGATGCATGTTTGTCAATTTTTTATTCCATATAAAAAGGAATAAAATCAATGGACGTGTAATCACACCCCCTTTAACATCCATGTTACGCTCTCATAAATCTGCTGCGGTAGCAAGACGTTTTTCCGCACGGCCCAGTATTTTATTTAATTGGTCTGTTCAGAACCAGATACATTTATTGGCTACACACACACACACACACACTTGCTTACTATATACATACATACTACATACATACATTCACATACAGAGCTGGTGCATTTACTTTATATTGAGGATGCTCTAGTAACCGTTTAAACCGTCTAGGTCACAGTTAGCTGTAGTAGTACTTATTAGAATGTGTTCATCCTGTGTGCCTTGTGAGTGCATCCATAAATATCTCACCGCGTGTGATCCATTAGCGCAGAGTGACATGTTTGCCCTGATCTGAGGGAGGAGGAGGGGGTTTCATGCCAGACCTACTGACAACTTGACGATGGGGGATTTGAGGAAAAAAACGCTCCCTAGCAGAGACGCCATTTACTGGAATCAGACACGCCACTCCAGGAGCCCTGAATGTGTTTTGGAGAAAGTACATTTATTTGGAGAGAATAATTCAGTGTGCTTCTCAATGAAAACATAGGAAAAATGGCATCATCTGTTCCTGTGGCGATCATGCGGTGATCCGTATTAGTTCACTATCCATAAATATTGTGCAGGATTCAGCTCACATGCATATAGTTCAAATTCAATATTACTGCAGAAGATAAATATTTCATGAAGCCCTCTGTTTTCCATGTACAATGTTCAATGTTCATGAAGCCTGCCCAATTTGTTGGTGTGTAATTCTTTTTCTTATCCATAATTTTTAGGGGCCTACTACCTTGTTCTTGGCTATTTAAAACCCCCAGATTCAGTCTCTTGTGCCCCTTGTACAGAGGAGACGTCACATGATCTCTGCAAGATTCAAGATTCTTCAATCACATACACAGTTACAACATGAAACAAGCTGCTATATGTACCCTGATCATCCAGAAGGCTGTGCAGATGACAAAAGGAACTAAGAATAAATATAATAATATAAATCAATAATATAATTATTTATAATAATAGAAATGTAATAGACCACGCATACTACCAAGACCAATGTGCAGATCATCAGCACTTCAGTTCTACAAGCAGGTTCCAGACTGCAGCATGGGTCGTGGGTGAGGTGAGGTGAGGACATCTACAGTCGCACACTTGAAGCTGTGCAGGTCTTTCCCAATTAATCATGCACAACAATGCAGCTCCGGCCTCCTCCTCTCCCATTCAGGCCTGTCCCATGAGACACCGCAATAAACCACCTCATGGTCAAGAGTTCACCTTTGCTCAAGAGCAGTGCCTGTAAATAAAGACCTTCAATCGGCAGCAGAACTCGGCCATGACAGTTTGCGGAGGCTTTTTCAACGCAGTTATTAATTGGCCCTTTTAGCTTTGGTTTATTTGTCAGGGTTTATCTGCACGCCGGGACAAATCACAGCTGCGGGACGCCAGCTTTATGAAAGCCCATTCTTGAAGTGTTAGGGCTACCCAAATATTTATTCTTCTCCCACCAAACCGAACATCTCAGGCTTTCTTACTTCCTTGGCCAAATACTCTGAAGGCCCCTCGTGTTTAAAAAGCCCGTCCTCTCGCCGTGTTTATAATATAGCTGCGTGCCGGCAGACTCGGCACTGGGCAGGAATAAATCCAGAGGGACTCTACGCGGGGTGATTTAGCACAGGGCTTCGAACGCACTGATCTTTATAAATCAGGCTGAAGAGTGAGTGTCGCGACCTTGGGGTGATTCTATTCACCCCACTCATCACGGGCCGAAAATGTCACTTTTTTAAAATGACTTTTACTTTGACCTTTATTTGCGGTTTCATATACTACACACATCTCCAAAATGTGAGATGAGCAAATCCGCCTCTAAACCTCTGACCCTTGACCCTTAATTATGACAAATACCTGGTACCAGCACTGAGGATTAAAGGACCGGTGATTGGCAATGCATGTTGTAATGAGGTACTTTTCACTGCAGTAATGGAGGTAAAGCATTTGGTTTTTGCTTTCAGCGGATGCGCGCTGTGGGCTTATCAAGATAATGTGGGATTCAACGCATAATCATCCTTCTGTCCGAATATCATGTGAACGATATAAAAAGGCTCATTTTGAAGCACAGATTGGTGAGAGGGTCTGTAGTGCAACGCAACCTGAAACCTCATCTGAGGGCCCTGGGGCTCCTGTCAGCTTGTTGAATTGCCGGGCTCCTGGGGCAGCACACCTGGGTGCCGATGATGCAACCAAGCCAATCCAGCAGCCGCCACAGCTTCGCTGGGACTAAAGGTGACTGAACATCGTCCTGCATTCATCTGGCCCGTTTGCGGACTGCTCTTCATTTAAGATCTTGGCGGGGGTCTGCATTGCCCTGACCACACACAGCCAGGTTCATCGCAATGCAAATGACCTCCCGGAAGAAGTGACCCTCCCAGGGCTGCCGTCTAGCCGCCCCCCGTCAACCGCCCTCAACGGCATTTCCCAATTAAATCAATAATATTGATTTTTAGACCTCCATCGCAGCTCATCACACCAGATTGAATACGGCATTATCAGGTAATGAGGAATTAGGAAATCTGATTTTATCTGAAATACTTCATGGTTCAATAACAATAAAATTAACAAATACTGAAATTTCTGTTGTTGTGTTTGGTTGTTGAAAAAATGTATGTGAAATATTTTGAGAAATATTGACAAAATTAAATATTTGTATAGTAAAATAAACATTTTTGTGTTAGTATTCTATAAATTCATACTGTTATTATTGCATTGGTATTACCGTTCTTATCAGCAACCGATTGATTCTTCTTATTAGAATTATTACATTCTTCTTATGCAGAAGTGTTATTTTTTGGGTGTACACATAATGTGAAGTATTGCCCTGTGTTTATGCATGTAACCCGTGTGCTGCATTATGCATGCCCAAATACTTGTTTTCCAGGTCCATCTACCAGCCGCGTGCTCAGCAGGGCCGAAGGGGTGGTGTGCAGACACATTTTGAGGATTGAATGTTAATTTTCAGACTTTTGTGGTATGCATAACAAATCCACAGGCATGTCTCTCATCTGGTTGGTATGCGGCGAGTGCGATCGCTCTTCCCAGTGCCAAAGCGGCTTGAGCTTCTCTACAGTTTTATGCATGTGTGTTCACTTATGGCCTTGCACTGTGGACGACGTTTAAACTACAACCTTGGCTAAGGATTGATTGCTGTGGTGGTTTTAAGGTTTTGGAATTTGAAAACAGATGAATTTGAGAAGCCCTTGAAAAAGAGAAAACCTGAGAAGACATCAGAGCAATAAAAAAAGCAGTCTTCATCATTAGAAGCTTATGCTCTGTGTAAGATACCAAAATCTGACTCTTTGTTAGGATGAGCAAGAAACTGTAGATAAAGGTTGTTATATGGTTATTTTGTTATTATGGGAGTTGCAGGTGCAGGACTAGTGAAGGGGCTAGTGACTGCATGGTTAGTGATTAATAACTTGCATGGTTAACTAAACATGAACTTGGCCTGTAAGCTGAACTGTGATACAGTGAAATGTAATTGTCAATGCTATTTATATTGGCAGTTAAATGGGATTTTTATATGACGTTTAAAAAATCATTTTCAGATGTATACTTAGAGGAATAAATAAATGTGTGTTTACAAAGTTTGGGGAACAACAAGAAAGTGTAAATTCTAGAATAGAATTTATCTAGATATCAACACTCACTCACTCTCTAACCATCACCAATCAGAAAGCCCATCCCGGGGCAATTTACGGTCACCAATCAACTGTGCATGCCACTGTGCATGCCACCGTGCATGCCACCCTGGGGAAATATGTGCCAACACGAGGAGAACACACACACACACGCACAATAAACACACAAATAATGTATTATTAACTAATCATTTTTCATGTCCTTATGTTTACTGTTCATTGGACATTTGAACAGGTACACAGGACAGTAGCGTACATCATGTTCCTTGAAGGTAACAAACTTACCTATGAAGCAGAAGATCACAAAGCCCCAGGTTCAAACCCCACTTACTACCATTGTGTCCCTAAACAAGACACTTAACCCAGGGGAATGTCTCAAGGGGGAATGTCCCTGTCACTACTGATTGTAAGTCGCTCTGGATAAGTCCATCTGATAAATGCTGTAAATATAACTGTTGGTAAGTATAACATTGCAGAAAAAAGTGTCCCCAAACATCACAGAAAACTCTGCTCTGTCTCACACACACAGTACACTCCTAACACCATGTACAGTTCACACATCCTGAGCTTACAGTAACTGTTCTACTGCAGCAGCATGCAGCAGGATGGTCGGTCCGCCTCCCTCTCAAGCGGACTGAGGTTTAGGGTCTGAGGTTTAGGTTCTGAGGTCAGGGGTGTGACTGCCGGCTGGGGAAGCCCTGAAGAGGACAATAAATCAGACGGTGACAGTAAAAGCAGACAGCTGAAGTCTGCAGGGCGGGACAGGTGCTGCAGTTACTCTCACGTTACTACAGCACCAGACAAATGGGGGGGCTGGAATAACATTGGTTTTTGGGGAGGTGGAAAGGGGGAGCAAAATGACCTTGAAACCCTGTGAAGTAAAATATGGATGAAAATCTGGATGCACACAAATTCAAAGGTTTTTTTTATGTCTTTCACTGGATACGCCAATAACTGTTCTTTGTAAATCTACTTCAAATGATACAGGAACAATATACTCCATATTAATAAATACATTTTTTGCTGCAGCATGTTGCATGTTATTGCATGTTTTATGATAATTTTAGAAGTAATCTTTATGTCTCATGCATTATATACAGTACCCATATACCCTTCTAGATACTAGAGTAAACTGACAAACATAAAATCTAGAATATGTTCCTGTTTTATTTAATAATTTATTTATTAATAGTTTTTTGTATGCTCTTGGCTCATTATATTTTGAGTTAACGATATGCTCAGTTTTGTTGTGTGGTGTTGTATTTTGAGACTTCTGTAAGCCATTTTCATTTGATTCAATAAAGTTTTTAAAGAAAAAATCATGAGAGACAATTTTGCTTAAAATTTTCACTGATTGGACAAAAATACAGTCATTGGTTGGTTTATTTGGGTTTGACAAAATCCTGGCAGAACTAAATATACTACACTCAACATTTTGTACTAATTTCAGCCTTGAAAACAAAGACATGGTTAAAAGCATAGATATTCATGTTTTATCAACTGTCCTCCTCACTGTCTCAAAAAAGGGAACACAAAAATAAGGCAGCCTAGATCTGAATGAACAAAATGTTCTTATTAAATACTTTTTTACCTTCTTTTCATATGTGCTTACAAAAAAACACACACAAATTATCCATTGGCACTAAATTACCAAAATTATCAAATAAATTATCAAAAAATACAAATTAAAATGGAAAAACCCACTACAGTCTGATTAAACTTTGATGTAATGTTCTTAAAACAAGTAAAAATGAGGCTCAGTAGTGGGTGTGGCCTCCTCGTGCCTGTATGACCTCCCTGCAATGCCTGGTCATGCTCCTGATGAGGTGGCAAATGTTCTCCCAAGGGATCTCCTCCCAGACCTGGACTAAAGCATCCGCCAACTCCTGGACAGTCTGCGGTGCAACGTGGTTGGTGGATGGAGCGAGACGTGATGTCCCAGATGTACTTAATTGGATTCAGGTCTTGGATTGGATTCAGTACCTAATGGCAGTCAGGCTACCTCCAGTGAGCACATGGAGGGCTGTGCAGCCCCCGAAAGAAATGCCACCCCACAACATTACTGACCCACTGCTAAAGTGGTCATGCTGGAGGATATTGCAGCAGAACGTTCTCCACGGCGTCTCCAGACTCGCATGTCTTGTATGTCACATGTGCTCAGTGTGAACCTGCATTTATCGGTGAAGAGCACAGTCTTGCCAGTCTTGCCAGTCTTGTTCTCTGCCAAATGCCAAACGTGCTGTGCGGTGTTGTGCTGTAAACCCAACCTCACCTGTGGATCTCGGGCCCTCAAACCACCCTCATGGAGTCTGTTTCTGACCGTTTGACACATGCACATTTGTGGTCTGCTGGAGGTCATTTTGCAGGGCTCTGGCTGTGCTCGTCCTATTTTTCCTTATACAAAGGTGGAGGTAGCGGTCCTGCTGCTGGGTTGTTGCCCTCCTACGCCCTCCACCATGTCTCCTGATGTACTGGCCTGTCTCCTGGTAGTGCCTCCATGCTATGGACACTACGCTGACCAACACAGCAAACCTTCTTGCCACAGAAGCAATTGATTGTCAATCAGTGTTGCTTCCTAAATGGATGGTTTGATTTCACAGAAGTGTGATTGACTTAGAGTTGTGTGTGTGTGTGTGTGTGTGTGTGTGTGTGTGTGTGTGTGTGTGTGTGTATATATATATATATATATAAAGAAATACAAAAACATTTTAATCCTGGTTTAATGCCAGACATATGGAAAAGGTAGCAGCAATGGCATCAAGCCCGTCCCTGTCCCTGGATTCACCCAGACAGAATGGAAAGGAAATTAGATTCATGTCGCAAACATTGCATTTTTAAAAAACACATCCCCACTGCTGAATGGCTCACTTCATTATTCACCAAGCGATGAACTCTCCAGGACCCTGAGCGTGTGTGAGATGGATGAATTATTCACTGCTTGCCGCTGAAGATGCATTTAGGCTCCTCAGGAGTGGAGTGGTCTACATGACCCCCGCCTTACCCCATGCCCTTCATCACAAAACAACTCACACTGAAAAACATGCTGCTGGGGTGAAAGGTGAAACGTCTGCAGGTGCAGAGATGGATTGTCTATCGCCCCCCCCCAACTCACCTCTACATGAACAAACTCCAATCAGATAGCAGGAGTGTAAGGATGGTAGTAGCCTAGTAGGGTAAAATAATATAAAATAAATAAATCACCCTTGGTGAGCAGTGGGCGGCCATGACAGGCACCCAGGGAGTTGTGTGTGGGGACGGTTGCAACTCAGTGGCACCTTGGCGGGTCGGGATTTGAACTGGCAACCTTCTGATTACGGGGCCGCTTCCTTAACCGCTAGGCCACCGCTACAATTGTGTCCCTGAGCAAGACATTTAACCCTAAGTTGCTCCAGGGGGGGGACTGTCCCTGTAACTACTGACTGTAAGTCGCTCTGGATAAGGGCGTCTGGCAAATGCTGTAAATGAGTGGCCTGAGCCAAAAGATAATAAAATCAGATACTAGCTTGGAGTAAGAAGGAGTCATAGTGTTAGGAGTTGTTATAGTGACGATGTGGCACCAAGCCAGCGTTGGTGACTGCTTTTCATCTTTATATGCACAGCTTTAATCTTTTATTGTTAGTACCATCAAAGATGTTGTTACGATGCCCTTTAGCGCCCTTTCATATCAGAAAATGACATCACAACCGTTACACCTATTCTATCCTTTAATTATCATAAACATTTTTCACAACATTAAATTTTTTTTTGTTGTTTTTATGGATATGATGACCTGGGGCAGCAGGCAGCATTGGGCAGTGGTGGCCTAGTGGGTAAGGATATCGGAAGGTAATATCGGATCCCGCAATTGGAAGGTTGCTGGTTTGAATCCTGAACTGCGAATGTAACACTGTGGTGCCACTGAGTTCTGTTCCCACACACTGCTCCATAAATGCAACTTTCTGGGTTCTTCTTAATCAGGTCACCAGCACATAAGCATATGTAGCACAGTCTTATTGAGTGTCAGAGGAACATGTCCCCATTGCTCCAGAAGTGAAGAAGTGAAACCCATGTTTCTAAAATGCACGAATTGAGCACAAAACAAATTTAGCCTGAATACAGCGTGCTTTCTCATTTCCTCCCAACTTATAAATAAAATAATTACAGCACAGCAGGCGTGGAAGCAGACGAGTGTAGAAGAATTGCAAACCTCTAATAGGTCAATTTGGTTTTGTGTTTTCTAGTGAAATGGGCCCACAAGGCCACAGTGGCCAATACACAGATGAAATCTGTGCTTGTGAGCCTTTGCCAGAACGAGGGCTTACAGGTCTGCCGGGTATGATAATGCCCCATCATCCCCTGGTAGCTTTGAAGCCAAGCTCACGCGTCGCTGTTCGGCCGCCATTAGCTCGGCTCCGGTAGCGCAAATTACACTTGTAAGTGGTCAACACCTGGGAAAGGCCTCCTCCTCTGCACTAATTGGTCCACAGAGTACAGCTTAAGCTGGCCTTGGCCAGCAGGACTGTGTCGACCAATCAGGGGCCTCCCCCCCCAGGCGATCGTCTCAGGCTTAAGACGGCATCATTGGCACCAATTAGCAACCTAGAGAAAAGCACCGTCCATTTGGAGCATACAGGTATTCTGGATGTGGGTTTTCTTTTGTTGGCTTTTTTGGTATTCGGCAGGCTAACAAACAGGGATGCCACCATGGACAGATGGAAATATTCAACTGGCATATTGGAGGATTTTGTTCCATTTGTAGCAGTACAGATCTAAAATCCCTTAAATAGGAAACGTTTGGAGCTGGAAGGGATGGAGAGGACGTTTCTGGGCTTCTGACCAGGGGTTGTCACAGATCCGATATTTCCTGTAATTGTGTGTCATGAAAAAAAAAATGAACAGAAGATACTAAATCCACATTTCAGCCAATAAGCACAGAACTATCCAGGAAACATGTATGACTTCTTTTATCCAGTGAATAATTAATAAGCAGATAAATGATTAAGTATAATTGTATTAGAATGGGTTCAGTTCATTCACTTTTTGAGGGTATTTTTGTGAGTGATTTTGCGGCTCATTTCCTGTATATTCCATTCGATGTTCATTCGATAGTCTTTAAGGCTCATTTACACTCAACATTTGAGACGGATACAAATACGGAGAAAGACTTACATTCATACTCTGTGCTTGTTTCGTCCTTATTTGTACACGTTTTCACAAACCTTGCAGAAACAGACAGAATAGAGCAACAGAACAAAAAATTGGTGTGAGGTTTTAAAAAGTTCCAGACCCAGTCCCAGGTCCTCACATGTACTTGGACGGGTGTTTTATACATTGTGAGTAAAACTGCTAAATGCACTTTAGTTCTGCCCAAATGCTTCAGATTTGAACTAGTATTATTATTCACATAAGAAATGTTTGATTCATTTAGAGAATTTAAAATAAGGAGATGGTGGCAGCCATATTAACTGTAAACTGTAGACCTCTTTAGAACTGTCCTCCATGGACCCAGGGAACCCACATTTGTTGAGAGTCTAGTGCTCATTGGATTGCACTTAAAACCTACAGTATTAAGGACCTGTCACATACCATGTGTGGCCTCAGCCTGCAAAACACACACAGCAAATCAGTTCCCATCCCAGTGACTTCTGAACAAAGTGCAACAAAGCCCCTTTAAATCCTACCTTGGAATCCCACCGCCAGTGGAAATGCTGTTCTAACAACATGTTAATGGAGGGCCGCTCGGGTGGAAAGTGGGGTCAGCGTTTTTTCGGACGGCTGAAGCCTGAGAACATGATGGGCGTGGCCAGATGGTGGCGTTTGGGCGGAAGGTGCTGCTGGTAAATGATTTGTCTTGTTGTTGATTAAGTTCAGAGCCAGTCCTGTCCAGACATAATGAATGGTATTCATTGTGCTGTGCGACTGACGTGAAGGAAAATGATTACAGTGTAAAGAAATACCAGGGCAATATATCAGCCTTTGTGACAGATTTGCACCTCGGTCCATTTTCAGGTCTGATTATTAATGCCATATTCATAATGTGTGGGCAACAAACCATATTCATTACATTCAGTCGCAAACTTCCAGTCCCTGAAGTTCATTTGCAATAAAAAATGCATCATTCACAGACTTTTGGAGGAAGTCAGTCAATCTAAATAACGTTCTAAAGATAACATTCAGAACATGTTAATTACCTTAAAAAGTGTGCATCATGCAGCCTAGTTTCACAAAATACAGAAAATTTATATTAGAGTTTCCTCGTTTAAAAACAAAAAAAGTGTTTGCAGCTCTAAAAAATAGACCTATATATATCACTCTCACAAACATAAATGTGAGAAGAATTGTGATTGTTTATCATAGTACCACACATTCTTCCTTCTCTAATGTTCTAGCCAGTCGTGACCTGGAATCATCTGCCAACAGCATTCAACAGTCAAAAGCAGCACAAAACGGGGCCCTGTCACTACTATGATGACCAAATGTACAAAACCACCCCCATTTGGAAAAGATGTGCATATAAAATATAAAAAATTGGACGATACAGAAAAAAAAAATGAGCACTCAGCCCTTGTATTTACTCAGCCCTTGTATTTACTCAGCCCTTGTATTTACTCAGCCCTTGCTGAATCAGAACATTTCTTGTGAGCATTTGCACACTGATCCATGACGGCACACAGTGTGTAAACTACAAATTTACTTAGGGATGACACAAGACCCATTACTGAAGCATGCCGTGCCAGAGAACCTGGGTCCAGTGGGCTGGATCGCCTGATGCATGCATATGAATGATGTTAGTATTTACCTAGTTATTATGCAGATAACGGATGGTGCCAAAACTTTCATTGTTTACTCATTTACATCTGGACGTGTGAATTCGACATTGCAACTTTGGAACATTGGCTTTCCATAAATGAGGTTTTCAATGAGATATTCTTTTGAAATACATTAATACATTTTCATTTCAATGCAAATGGAATAATTGAATATGGAATTCACTTGATCAAAAAACAAGTAAATGAAAAAAAAAAAAATGAAAGAAACAATCATCAAAACCAACTCCTTTAATTTTTTTTGGAGCATCTCAGATTAGCATACACCTCAGCAGCAGCTCCACCACGCCTCTGATGTATGCCAGTGGCCCCAGCTGCACGCCTCTCACATCAATTCTGATGATGCCGCACAAAGAAAGGGCCCAATCCTCCGGCGCGTCATTGTTCTGCGCGGGATCCAGCAGAGTCAGGGGGGGTGTTGAGGAAATAGACAGGCAATCAGCGTATTTATTCACTCCCAAAGCAAAGAGAGCTGCAATCTGGCCACGAGAGGCTGTTTACCCACGGTGGACGTCAGCGCCAGGCTAATCTGTTTGTCCTTTAGCTTCGCCGTGTCGTTAATGGCGGCACGTTGCTGCTGGAGAACGTTTAATGCCTGGAAAGTGACAGGCCACGTTCATTTCTGCATCTGTAACAGGATCACATCATCTGCACACATCATGTTGGAAATGAGGGGAAGGGTGTGGGTTGGTTGAATCGCTGAGCCTCTCCCGTCATTAGAAATGCTAATGCAGAATCATTCTGTAAAAAGAATTATTCATAGGTTACGAAACCAAAAAAAAAAAAAAGGCAAAGGGAATAATTTATGCCTGTCTCATCACTGTCAATCCTCCTTTTTTCTAAAGTTTTGGTTACGGGCTGTGTTGTGTCTGTTTACGTCCCCATTACCCCTACACAGGGGTGTAATAACCTGTTGTAAATTCCCCGAGCACTTTGTTCTCGAGAACAATTAATTGATCTGAAATAAAGTGAAGTGATTGTCATTGTGATACACAGCAGCACAGCGCACAGTGCAATGTGTCCTCTGCATTTAACCAACCGGCAACCTTCTGATTATGGGGCCACTTCCTAGGCCACCACTGGATTCTTCTGGATTCTTAAGACTTTTTCAAAAAATATTTTTAAGTGCAACAGGACCCTTGTTTGACACTAGGCTGTAATCTCCTTGCGTTGTACAAGACATAACACATGGGGCGTGTTCCCTGGTGTCACATGTCACAATGTTTAAATTAAAGTATTGATTATCAGCACGTCGTATAAGTGGTATTAGAAGTATACAGAAAGAACAGAATTGTTTTATATATATATAAAAAAGTAATTAAAGTTTATTTTCTAAGTTTTCAAAAGTAATATACATATCAGCGGGAAAAGTCCTCCCTTGTTTCCAAGCTTTTTACTTCTAAAAAAAAAAATGCAGGCTGTGACATCAGTCCACATTCCCCACTCAGCTCACATGCCGAATGATGTGGCACTTGTTCATCTCTGCAGCGCTGCTCTCTGGAGTTTCTCTGAATGCTTTTGAACACCGTAATGACAGGACTGCCGAAGACCCCAGACCGGGCAGTCAACACGAAGTCGGGTTGCAGGTGGGGCGGTGATGACAGAACCGCAGAACCATCATCAGAGACATGCAGAGGGTTATTACCTTCCAATGCAGTGTGGGCACCATACCTACAATACAGAGGCATCCCATATTTCCATGGTATTACCCCCACATGTACTGTTTCTAACACTTTTTGACCATGTTACATATTTATGACTGCTGTATGTATTACATATTCACATATTAAGATGTTACCATTTATCAGAAGAAGACACAAGAAAACCTAAGCAAGGTATGTTTGATATGTACATATCATTTACAGCATTTATACAGCATATATGTCAGTTCCGTCCATTCTCCAGCATGGTTATAATCAAGGATTTTTTTAACTAGAATAACATGATATGTTAAGCATTCAATATTGTTGACATGGGATCAAGTTGTATGTAAACCTGGTTTTTGTTGTTAGATGCCACCTAAAAATACCCAGACGAGAACCTGTCTTGATGCATGACACAAAAATGCTCTCATACATTTGGTTATGAATTGTGCTGGTGTTTAATAGTGCATTTTCACTTCCTGTCTGGTCTGGATCAGAAGAGACCTGGAGCCAAAGCACTATGATCACAATATATTTTTAAATGCATTATGCATGTATAATACACCAGGAGTTGCCAAGATTATTGTTAACATTCTAAAGATGATGTGTGTTCAAATGTAGTGTAGTTATTATTCTTCATTTAAATTCTGAATTTAGTACAGTTCATATCCTCATCTGCTGTGTGTCTGCAGTATTGAAAGTGGATGACAGTCAATAATAAATACAAAAATTCATATTTGGACTAAAACTGCCTATTGTTAAAAAAAAAATAGTTAAATACGCCTATGTTACTATATGTATATTATAAAAACTGATATAAAACTCAATGACCAAAAAATAATAAGGTTCTTGACAAAGGTCACTGGTTACGAAATGCAATAATCCCAAAGCATCAAGACAGTGAGCGGTGGTGATGTACGCCAGTCTGAGAGCCAACTTGTCAGCCACTTTAATAGGTTAAGCGAGGTGGAGGGGAGTTCATTATGCAGCTACGGTGCGGCCGACCCTCCAATTAGCTTCAGGGTTTCCAGAATCTTCCACTTAATTTGAAGGGTGAAAAATGGCAGCTGGGAATCCAGGGGTTGACCCCCACGGTGTGAATCTGTCCGTGAGTGGCAGCGAGGTGGAGTTATGGCTTACTCGGATGATGCGCCATAATGCGAAATGTAAAAAAAGCTCCACAATGATATCCTCACCTGGTCCATCTCTTACTCCCGACACTTGAACGCGCCAAGGTGTCACATGGCTAATGAGACACAGGTCACGCAAGGATGTGGGAGGAACAAAGGGGCTGCATATGGCTTGTTCAATAGTAAACTGAATGCAAGGGAATAGTTTTGACCAATTTGTGCTAAGACAAGAAAATGCTAGTTGCCAGGTACGGCCTCTTCTGTTTCTTTTGCACGAATAAATAAATCCACCAGGTAGTTTTTTGTTGCTGTGTAATTATTTCTGTCACCCAGTTAATTAAACCTTGGCCTGTCAATAAATTGCATGCACCGACATAATTACAGTTAATGTGTCGTTCTGGGTATTTTTTTATAAATTAATGTAAATAATGACTACGACTTGAAATGAACGTTTATGGTGATGTAAAGATTTCATCCAGTTAAACGCATTCTTTCCTTTGTCTTGTCAGCTGTGCTTTTCTCTTTTGCCATTCTGCGCCTGACACATTCACACCCCCTCTGTCTGGATCGCCACACCCCCAGAGACACAGAGGCTCTGAGCTGGCGGAGCGGCAGGTACTGGAGCTCTGCATCCAGGAAAGCTTCATGAACAAAGCGGCCACAGTCCTCATGGCCTCATCATTCCAAAATGAATACGTTGCTCGGGGTCATGTGACCTCTCCACACTCCCATGGCTTTTTAATGCGGCAGAAGACGATTTCATTGCGTACAGGGGATCAATACGGCTTGACTGCATTAAAAACAGAATTTTTTTTTGCTACAGGGGGATCCTGACCACGAAAGAGTCTCCAGTTTCGTGCAATGCTTTCGTGATGTGTGGCCGCTCTACACACCCTCCCTGAGACGACAACGGATCATAACCACCTAATCTGCTGCTGCTGAACCCATACCGATCTTAACATTAACTGTCATTTACATCTCTCTGTTGCGTCAGTTTGCCATGCTTTTTATCGATGCTGTTCAAGAAGGCGTGCATCATACATTCATTCATATATTCACCAACATATGTTGAGAAAAAGAGTGTTAAATAAATAAACAAACGTTCGGATGTTGCACCCCTGCCTTTCTGACTGATTTATTACACGGGGCAGTGGTGGCCTCGCAGGTGAGGAAGTGGACCCATAATTGGAAGGTGGCCGGTTCAAACCCCGAACCACCAAGGTGCCACTGAGGTCCCCTTGGGCAAAGTACCGTCCCCACACACTGCTCCCTGCGGCACACCAAGCTGATGGGTTAACCGCACAGGACCCATTTTGTTGTGGTGGTAGTAGCCTAGTTGGTAACACACTCGCCTGTGAACCAGAAGACCCAGGTTCAAATCCCACTTAGTACCATTGTGTCCCTGAGCAAGACACTTAACCCGGAATGTCTCCAGGGGGGGACTGTCCCTGTAACTACTGATTGTAAGTCGCTCTGGATAAGGGTGTCTAATAAATGCTGTAAATGTAAAATGCTGTGTGTGCTGTGTCACTTTCACTTCACTTTAATAAAAGTTATGCCTAAACACCTTTGGAAATCTGAGAGACAAGGTGTTGTAGTTTTTTCACTAGATAATGTTTTTTTCCACTATTAAAACAGCAAAATGGACTTGTAAACACCCATAAAAGAAATTTCCACTAAGCACCAGATCGCCAACGTTCGGATCATTGTGTAAATAGAACCAGACTGCTGTTTTTTTTGTAAAAAATGAGTCATGAAACAGAACAACACATCTGTCAAGAAATGACAGCATCATCATGATTCCATAAGAAAGGATAATATAATAAACTGGGGAATCTTTATGGGGCACCTGCCCCATCACTCATCCAGAGGGCACAGCCCCAAGGTCAAGCCACGCCCTCCAACCCCCTCAAGGAGCTGCCAGAATCCGCCGGTGTCATCATTACTCCGTCGCAGGACCCGGAACACTCTTTTAATTGAGCTTCCGCCTTGACAACATGACAGATCCGCTGCACGTCTGAAGCCCCCTGGCTGGTGCTATGACAAGCGGGGGAGCGGGGGGGCGGTGGGGCTGCGTCCTGTCTGTCCGACTGCATGTACAAACCCAGACAGACAGACTTCTTTACATATTCATCCTCGTTTGTGTCTCTCATTAGTCTCCCCCGCTGCCTGACTTACACTGAAGCGGCCGTCCCGCTTCCCACTGCTTCACTCAACTAAAGCCATGCAGGGCTGAGGCGGCAGACAGACAGGAGGACCCGATTGAACCCCCAGCCTGGGAGCAGCCAGTCACCCTGCAAAGATTCCGGCCCACTGATTAATGCGGCGTCGGCACAATGGAGGATTTTGGAATATTTTGGAAATAATTGCTCTGGAGCACCATGCAGGAGAATCAATAGCAGAGCTGTGGACTATCGATTTCCCGCCCCTCTAATTCGGGGGTTTAGAGATGGTGGGTGCCTGTGGGTGCTCAGATGGTGCCTGTGTCACAGAAGGCTGCATGAGGGGAAAGAGAAGCTCATGCAGCTGCGCTCGCTGGTGACGAGTGCCACTCTCACCCCATTACTGCAACGACGAGTGTCACCTAGCGTACTGTATCTGGATTAGGGTTGTCCCCAGCTGTCCCCATTAACCGCAACGGTACAATGTGACTTACAGTACTGTGCAAAAGTTTTAGACAGGTGGGGGAAAAGGCTGGAAGCTAAGAAAGCTTTCAAAAATCCATAATAACAAAAACAAAAAAAAAGAATGATTCAATAAATCAAAATCACTATTTGATGTTACTACCCATTGCCTCATTTCTTCACCAGCATCACTTCTTTGAGGTATATGGTTTTATTGTGTGATGTCCCCATTTATACCAGTGATACCAGAGGTTGATTCTTATAAAATGTCACCTAACACACTTGCCTGATTTTGATCTTGTGAAATGTGTGTATTGCTTTACACGGAGCAGGTAAGTTCAGAAGGTCCTGCTGGTGGGTCAGGTGGAGCTGGGTCCCCTCTCAGGGGGTGGCGGGTCCAGCCTCTTCACTCATGGTCACCGATCAGCCTCAGTCTTGCTCTGCTGTCAGCTCTCACAGGTAAGACAGGTGAGTGTGTGTGTGTGTCTACATACACACACACACAATACAGAAGAGATCAAAACCTGTCTAGTCACATGGTGTTTGACACTTTTCAGGATCCACTACACTCAGGTTCTCATTAAGCCATGGTGCTGTCAGAGCAGAGATGGATCGTGCTCCAGAACCCAGATACGTGCAATTTGTCTGAACCTCTGGTGGAAGTCAGGAGACAGGTTTCAGAACCTCAGCAAACATATTCTGATTAAAGCATTTCTTTCTGTGAAAAGAGCAGCACAGGTAAATGGCCGCCACTGTGAGGAGAGAAATGGGGACGGGCCAGGTCGGGTTAATGAGAAAGAAGACTTTTTAAGATGAATTTGTTTTTCAGATTCCTTCCTTTCTCCATAATCAGGGAAATCCCCCACAGGACACGCTCGTTTCGGAGAATACTAATGCCACACGGACAGCAGCTGCAGACGGAGAGGACCTGCCAGATGAACCATTTCCCAGAAGGCCGGGGCAGAAGGCGCACTGCATTAGCGGCAGTGGAACATTGTTCAGGCCAGAGGTTAAATTAACGGGCGGAGCAGAAATATGCACCGCCCTGCCTGATCAGACGGGCATTTCGTGCAGAGATGCTGCTGCTGCTGTGGCGGAGGGTGCACAATTTATTCAGGAATGAAAGATAAAAATGGTAATTAATCCCGGATCTGTAGAGTTCACCGGATATAAAAGCACTCTTTAAGAACAAGAAACTAAGAAAGGCTTAGGGTTTGAAAATTTAAAATTCGTTAAAATATTACTTTACTTTACTTAACTTTATTTAGCAGACACTTTTATCCTAACATGCTAGGGAAATACTTTTAACTAATATAATACTTTTTAAGCGGGTTCTCAACTGCTTCTTAAAGGTTGTGTAGTCTCGGCTAGTCGAATGGAGCAGGGCAAGTTGTTCCACATTAATTTCTGTAATTTAATAAAAAAATTTAATAAAAAAAAATGTTTTATGTTAATTATGGCTGATGGTTCATGACATTCAAGTATGTCAAATGATAAGACTTTTCCCTACAATCAGGCATGGATTCACAATACAGAAATATTTATTTACTTGGTCAATATATGGTGGAAGTTTAAAGGCTTCCTGTCTTACATTTACATTTACAGCATTTATCAGACGCCCTTAACCAGAGCGACTTACAATCAGTAGTTACAGGGACAGTCTCCCTGGAGCAATTTAGGGTTAAGTGTCTTGCTCAGGGACACAGTGGTGGTTAGTGGGATTCGAACCCGGGTCTTCTGGTTCATATGCAAGTGTGTTACCCACTAGGCTACTACCACCCTGTCTTCATTGATGACCCCGACCCATTCCACAGGACATCACTGATTGGTCGATGGGCATGAAAGTTAATCATATGAGATGACCTTGAGCCACCTGACCTCAGCCAGACCAAACAGCAGCGTGAGGGATTTTGGGAGGGACGTCCTCCACCGTCATCTACCCATCAACTGTAAAGCAGAACAGCCTGAAGCCATGAAACTGTTCTGGTGACTCTGGGCTCAACATTTTCTGGAAAATGAATAACAGACCTTCTTAATTAAAACGTGTGAAGTCATCAGCTCACCGCAAATTACTTTACAATAATAAAAACAGAGGGGAGCTGGAACCTGTTCCGCAGAGCTCACCGACCAGCACCAAAAACAACCCTCGACATGCTCCAAAGCAAACAAACCATTAAATGTTACTATCTCGCTCCTGGGACGCGAAGTGACGACAGTGCGCTGTTTTATTTGCAGGGCTTGCTGCATAAAACAGAACCCCGGTTCCAGATTCCTCCTGGTTCCAGAGCAGGATCTCGATCCTCCTCCGTGGTGAGCTACACTGCTGACTGCATAAGAACCTGGAGCTTTTCCAGATGAACTTTTGCGTCGGCTGATTGCCCGGCCGAGAGAGAGCACTGGGAGGATGATGGGTCTAAGTGCTTTCTGAAGACTGATGCGTCGGCCTTGTCCTCATTAAGTGGCTGGTCTATTGAAAGTGGACATTCCGGGGGAGAGGAGCTCATGTTCCTGTCTCAGCTTTGATGCTCAATTTTTTTTATATATATGATAATATATGATCATTTTAAATATCATAATATAGCGTAGTATTATAATATTAAGAATTCATATTTGTGCACAAAGTTCACAAAGCATTGCATCCCACAACCACAATTCACATACAGAATCACACTAATCTAACACATTCACATACACACAAGGGAGGGGTCAGAGCCTGACAGAAACTGACATAGCCTCACAAACACACAAATACATTCACATAGATGTCTATGCACACACAGCGTGATTCATTAAAAGTGTTGGGTGGGCATCCTCTGCATTTAACCATCACCCTTTGGCAGGCGCCCAGTGGGCAGCCATGACAGGCCCTCGGGGGAGCAGCGCGTGGGGACGGTGGCGGTTCGCGATTCGAACCGGCAACATTCTGATTACAAGTCCGTACCTGGTGCGCCACCACTGCCCCAAAGAAGATCTGTGAGCTGCTAATGATGAGCTACAGTGAGACAAGGCTTAAAAATGGTCTGCGGGTGTGTGTGCATTTACATTTACAGGTGGTAATTCCAAATAGGGCTAGATGAAATGTCCGGCGTGCACAAGTACACTTGCATCGTTCTTATTTTACAAGCATTTCACCGAGGCCCCAGTGAAAAGCCCTGTGTGGTGAAAACAAGAAGAAACCCCATACGGTGTGAGGCACTACAGGCTCTGTGACCAGACTGCGGAGAGGAGTAATGAACACAACACAAACTCTTCTTGGGGGTTGCTGCATGTGCCTCAGACCTGAGCTCGCACCGCAGGATGAGCAAAAACCCAGGGATTAATCACACCACCAGTCTGTTTTTCCATTAAATATTCAACAACAAAAATCCCGTATTCTCGCCTCTTCGCCCTCTATTTGGGTTCTGCTGGGGAATCAAATTAACCAGCGTTCAGCTACAAGAGCAGAAGAATAGCAGGTCAAAGGGATTCAGTTGGGCTCACATAGTTTCTCAGCAATTAGATTTAAAAAAAGCTCTACATGGCTATACAGAATATATCCCAATATATATCACGGTAATATATTGACTCGGAAACCCTGCATCATATAATCCGATTCTTCCAATACGAAGCCCTAATCGTCCCCCAGTGACATTAGAAACACCACCTACACTGTTGACACCCTGGTGCAACATATTCGAATAAGATGGAAGAGAAGACCGCAAGATTTCTGCTGTACATCCCTCTGCTGTGCTCCAGAATGTCACAGCACATGTTGGGAAACTTCATTAGCCCTCATGCAGCCACAAACCATGACACCGCCACCTCCATGCTTGACTGTAGGCAGGACGCACTTGTCTTTGTTCTCCTCACCACGCTGACACTGTCTGAACCAAATAAGTGTATCTTGATATAGTTGTTTTTGGCAGCATGTCTTTTTTTTTTTTTTAGTTTTAGTCTAGTCAAGTTTCAAAGTCTGAGCATTTGAGTCATTTTTAATCATAATTATCTAGTTAGTCTAGTTAGTGATATTCTTGGTTTAAGTACTATTTTTAGTTTTATTTAATAGAAACTGATGACATTTTTGTCCATTTTTAGTCAATGAAAATTGTATTTTAGTCTTTTTTTAGTAATGCATTTCTATTTAACCTGGTACCTAGTAAATCAGACAAAAAAAAACACTTTCTTTTAGTCAAACCCATATCTTAATTAAAAAATCTTCTTCTTATATTATTGTTACCTTAGAGACTCAAGAATACTCTACACCCATTCCAGACACGGATGACGCTCTGGTTTTTCGACCACACATTCTGTTTTCTTTTCCACTTCATTGTAAAGTGCGTCCAAAGATTGCTTCTTCATCTTCTTCCAGCCATCTGTTCACCATTCAGAAGTATCCTGAAATCTAATTAATACTGCAATTGCATATTGCGGAAGTGACGTCATCTGTGTGACCAGAGGGGAGATACAGGAAACAGAAACCACAATATTTAATAATGGGATTAAACGATCATTTTTTTCTTGTAAACCATATTTAGTGTCTTTTTTTTATATTAGTCAACAATATTATCATCACGTGACCCAAATCTACGTCTCATATTTGCGTTACGCTTCATCACATCAAAAAGGTTTGTTGACTAAATCAACACTATATCTTGGCCTCAGCAACCACAGGACAGGCCATTAGGGCCTAGCGGTTACGGAAGCGGCCAAATAATCAGAAGGTTGTCGGTTTTTGCCGGTGCCAAGGTGCCACTGAGGTGCCACTGAGCAAAGCACCGTCCCCACACACTGCTCCCCGGGCGCCTGTCATGGCTGCCCACTGCTCACCAAGGGTGATGGGTTAAATGCAGAGGACACATTTCACTGTGTGCACCGTGGGCTGTGCTGCTGTCTATGACAATCACTTCACTTTACTTTATGATTCCAGTAATCCAGGTCTTTCAGATTTTCTGGCTTTGTGAATACCAGTTTGATGCAGCGGGCAGCGTGTAGTCTGAGCCTGACCCTCCCCACCTCTTCAACTTGTGCAGCAACGCTGGCCGCGCTCGTATGTCTAGTTTCAAAAGATAACCTGTGTATATGATGCTGAGCAACATGGTGAGGTCCGTTTAGAGTGGAACCTGTCCTGTATGGCCACCGTGCTGCAGCTCAGTTTTGGGGTGTCGCCAAGGCCATAGAGCAACAAAGTTGTAGAGCAACAATCTTTGTTTTTCAGGTCCACGAGGTGCCAAAGAAAATGTTAAATCCAGCATCTCAAACCAATCGCTTTGGTACCCCAGTTGGTACCCATCCATCCAATTCCCCACCAGTCTCGTAGCCACATCGTGCAGGGCGGCTGCGGCTTTCTAGTCTTGGTGTCCATAGTGCTGGTGATTGTTGGTACAGGATAACTTTGCCACGTTTTCCCTCTCTGGCGCTCTGTACTGAGAGGTTGCACCATTTC
The DNA here is from genome assembly GCF_900700375.1 of Denticeps clupeoides. Lineage (NCBI taxonomy): Eukaryota > Metazoa > Chordata > Actinopteri > Clupeiformes > Denticipitidae > Denticeps > Denticeps clupeoides. The sequence continues at coordinate 15,137,507 of NC_041717.1, read as the reverse complement.
AGCTGCCTCTCAGGTGCCTGGAACATTTTTCTACTACAATGCCTTGATGTGTGAGAGCACAGAACCGCGGCTAAAGAGGAAGTGACCTGCAAGCCGCCATTTCTGTCGTGTCTACAGGGCAAAACGAAAAGACGGAGAAAAAGCTTGATAAATGAAAGGGGTGAAACAGGGGAAGAGTGAGGGAGTGGTGAGGGAGTTATCCTGGCCCTCGTGCATAATTCATGCGGCAGAGCGGAGTTTAGAGGAAAATAAAGGCACTTTTAACTAAGCGAGCGCTTCAGGCCACGAGGAACGGCACCGCTGGCCTCTCGGAGCCGCGCCCGCTTTTGTTTCCGCATCTGAGCTGTCAGCGGGGAAGACAGATGCAGAGGAGTTGACTAACGCATCAGCAGGCGGCGCGGCCGGGGAAGAGAGCGGCGCACCTGAAGCGGCGGCGGTTTGATGGGTGGAGGGCGTGGTGGGGGAGGTGCTGTTTGCTGCAGCTGCCGCCGCTCATGAGCGCCGCATCAGTTAGAGGTCGGTCTGTTCGGGGGGGGAGTACAAAGTGGATTACTGTATCAGCGTGTGTGCCGGAACAGAACAAAAGAATGGAAATGAGCGTCTGTCTATTCACTGCTACAAGTAGAGCCCGGGAGCAGATGCTGGGAAAAGGAATTCTCCCACTTCCTGTTTTTATTGAGTAGTAGAAAAGATCCCTGAAGACATCCCCTATCGGTGGGTTTGAGGCATACATATCCCATGAACCCTTGCGTTTCGGTGTTTGAATGCTACTGCTTTTCTTAAGAAAAAGGTAATTTCGTTCACAAAGGTAAACCTTCATATCGCATGTAATGTTTTATATTGATGATTAGCTCAAGAACTCGATTATTTTAAATTGTCAGGATCAATCAAACACTGAGTGTACCATACAGAAGTGTCCTCCTGACACCGGACTGCCAGAGAGGCCTGATTGCTCCAGCGGTCCATCCAAGCCATGGAAGTCCAATCCACGAAGCTCATGGTGAGCAATTTTTGTGTTGAGGTTAATTACGTGATTTGATGCAAATCGATAAAAAAGAAATGCTGTGAAATGGGTTAAAATGAGTGAAAGTGATTGTTTTTGTCACCTTTAGTAGACAGCCATGAAAGGCACGTGGTGTGTGGGGATGGTACCTTGCTCAAGGGGACCTCACTGGCACTTTGCTTACAAGTACGCTTCCTTACCCGCTAGACTGGCCATACAATAGGCCCCACTCTACACCTATTGCAGTGCTTCGCTTGCATTACAAAGTGCAGATGCAGTTAATAAATCTGGATTTGTGTAGCCAATGCTATGTGCTCACAGCTCAGTGCAAACAGTGCAGATAATGCAGCGCATTCATTAAGTCCGTGATTGGCAGGATAATCGCAGACAGATCTATAAATCTGACAGTTATACACAGTGCCGCACAGAGGCACGTGGCACGTTTCACACTTTTTTCCATTCACTCTTTATTGCCAAAATTATAAAGGTCCTCTTGACCCCGCCTGTAAATGTCGGAGAAAGAAAAACACACAAGATCCACAATAAAAATTTTAAAGCTGCCCCGTTTTTTTAGGGGTTTTTTTTTTTCCCATGGAGGCAACAAACGGTTCACCATCAGCGACATTAAGCCTTGGAAACGACGGGTGGAGGGCGAGCAAACTGTTAAAAGTCCAGCACCTGCAGGTTCCGCTCCACAAACAGGTGTCCCCCCGCCACCCCGAACCCCCAGACTGGGCCGGTGAACGCACCGCTGGAGCGGTGAGAGCTGATAAAAATAGACGTGGCCTCTCTAAGTGCTTTTCATTTCCTCTCCCGGTCCTGGGGTGGGGTGGGGGGGTCTTCTTCTCTCGCAGCCTCGCCATTCCTCCGAGCAGATGGGTGTTAGTCAGGCACTAACTAGCTCTGCCACTCGGGCCGCGCTGAGAGCGACGTGCCGCCGGTCCTGGGGGGTTCCTTCCTCTCGCCGCTTCTTCCTGGCCTCGATCTGACCGTCCTGACAGGACCCTGTCTGTCTTTGGACGAGGAGCCGCCAGCATCTGCCGCCTCCTCGGGACCGGCCTGGTCTGACGGCCTGAGGGGGGCGGGACGTTGCGGAGCGTCGAGCAGCTCCGCGGCCTGCCGGAACTCGCGTCGCAGGACCTGCAGCTCGCCGGCGGCTCGCTCCCGCCGCTCGCCGCAGTCCGTCAGTAGCGCCTCCACCGAGCGCAGGAAGTCCTTCCCGTACCTGGACAAGGCCTCGTCTCCTACACACACCGGGGGGGACAAGCACGTCAACGCAGAACTCCCAGCATTAATAACCGCAAACATCAGAATGGAACAGGCCGCAAGGTGCAAGGTTTGCCACGACAGATGACTGAGCCGCGTGGTTTACGCGGCGAGCGGCGCGGTAGAGATTTACGGCTCTCCTCTGCGTACGGGGGCGAGGGGGCAGGCGGGATTGTGAAAGGAAAGGGAGATGAATTAGGAGCGTGACGTGGCGCGGCTACGTGTCGGGGAAGCCGTAAATCGCAGGCATCGCCTGGCTGTCCAGTCTGCATACTTCACCCCCGCCCCGGGCCCGGCCTGACTGGGGTGCCCCCCCCACTCCCTGCCTGGTCCCTGATTCCCACAAAAGGTGACATGGGAGGCGGACGCCTGTCACTGTTGGGCCTCCAGGCAGGAAAACTGACAAGGAAGGAAGGGGCGGAGATACGCAGGAGATACGAAGGAACAAGGAGGACCAAGGAGACAAACAAAGGCTGCGTCCTGGACGAATGGGTCCGCGTGCGATAAGACGCGTTTTTGCAGCGGGGAGATGAAAGTCGGTGTCGGCGGACACTATCTCATTATGAAACAAATTGCACCGCGGCCCACCGTTCCGATATCTCCAGGAGGCTTCGGAGAGATAAGCGGCTGTGCGCCTTTGGCAAATGGCGAGACATCGGCACGTTTCAAAAGCGGCTTGGATGTCTTCGCTGCGTAAACATCGAATAAAGAAGTCCCGGGATGCTTTACAGCTTTACAAGAAACGCAGACAGGAAGATACAAGACAAATAAATTCAGAATCCTACAGTTCATTAAAATTCCACAGTAAAGATCCACTTCAAACGGAGTTTACTGGCCCCCAAAAAGTTCACGCCAACTAACAGCGGTTATAAACCGAGCGGCATGATGGCGTGGAGGCCGAGGAACTGATCTGGTTTAATATCGGCCATAAAAAAATAATAAAAAAGAGGCGGCTGAGCTTAATAACGACACTTGGCATCGGAACAAAAGCCAAACCCAGAGGGATGAGCCCGAACACCTCCAGCTATTATAATCTGATCTCTGTCGCCGCGCACAGAGCTGTAAAAGGCCGCCGCCCCAGCAGCTCTCGTGTAAATATTTAGCGTCGCCGGCTGTAGCCGAGCAGCGGCACGTTTACGGGGCAGGGCCTGGCACCGACGCAACATGGCGCCTCAGAGGACGCTTTTCAGGCGGTGCGGTCTCGGGGCTGGACGGGACCACACGCGCGTACACGCGGCAGTGCCAGGCCACCCGTGGAAACCTGGGCCGCGGGACAGGAGCCCCAGCTGCGAGGCTGTTTGTGTTGGCCGGCTGCGCGGCCGTCTCAGGGATTAAAGGGCCGGATTATTCGCCCGCGTCAGGATTGAACGAGGTGCCGTGGATGTAAGGGCTGCTTATGAGCTGGCGGCTCAGCAGACGCTGGCCCCTGGGTGATCGTTCTCAGTTAACGTGTCGACGTAAACAGCTTCAGAAAGAAGGAAAAACGAAAGAGGCTTGAGAAAAGTATTTCTTGCGGATTATAATAGTCATAATTAATGATGTAAATAATTCATTAACACATGACATTGCCTAGTAACCTATCAGTGAAAGCAACTGCAATAAAATATTAAAAAGTCAGAAATTGATAAAAGCTGCTGGTTTAAAATTCACAGGCAATATATCTGGATGACAAAACTGCAAACGATGGCATGCGTTCCTAAAATGTCTTTTTTTTTTTTTTTTTATTTCTTTTAACGGTGCTGGGGTGACTATCATAGATCACATTTGTGATGTCCACTGACACTGCCAAGTCTTATTATGAGGACAGAAACAGGAGGCAAGCCGAGTTGGAGGGAGGAGCGAGGAGATTGTGCTCAGACTTGCCAGATTGGGTGGTTTTTGTGTTTGTTATTATGAGTAGCGTAGTGAAGGCAGTTATATAAATTTCGCAAAGGTATGACGGGCTCGGGTTTATATAATCCAAAATGAGGAAGTACGCTGCCTGAGAGCTGTGAATCATCAGTGGGGGCTCCTCCCATTGTAAACGAGAGCTTTTTCATTTTTTTCATTTTTATTAATATTAACATTATTAGAAAACCTGTTTATTGTAGTGCTTTGAAAACCGGGTGCACACTCTAGTGATGCTTATTAGATTAGTATTGTGTGCAAGCTAACAGTCAGTCCATTTACACGACGTTAGAAAAAAAAAAAAAAAAAAACGAACTGTAAACACGTCAGTCTGAATGAAATTATAGTACGATCGGACTAACACACCCAGATAATGCAGCTGGGAGTCCAGCTTCTCCAGCATAGTAAAGTCAGACATGCATCAGTCAATATGTATACTGGCACAAGCACAGAAGTCTGATTAAACAGTCTAGCTGAGGTATGTGTGAGCAACTCTGTGCATGGAAATGTATTGCCTGCACCACCAGAATGTTCCGGTCTCCTGTCCTCTCTGAATTCCGCGATCATCGGCTCTCCTGCACCAATGTGAGCCCTCGGTCAGTTCCTGATGCCGCCTAATCGTGGCGGGCGGGCCGGAGCAGCAGCGGCTTGGAGGTCTGGGCATTGCTCCACAACTGTCAGGCCAACATCACACCACACCGACGGGCCGTGGGCCTCACATACAGCCACCGAGCGTCCCGCACTCAACACAGCAGGCTTCACTTCCCCAGACAGATGAGTTCATGTTCAACACACAGTCATGATGTGTGTGTGTGTGTGTGTGTGCGCATGCATATATAACATTTAACATTTAAATATGCACAAAACACACACACACACACACACCCACATTTTTATAAAGGGGCCACCTTGCCATGTATTCCAATAATGGTCACATCTCTCTGTGCTTCTCGACATTTGTTTGTTCAGACAAAGCCTATTTATGTTTTCTTTCCTTTTTATGACTTATGATGTGATAAGTTATGCTATGACCTTTGTCCCTTGTTATGGTTTCCTGCTAGAGTTTTCCGTTCACGTATCTGTCAGTCATTCTTCCTGCAGTTTCACGCATCACAATGGTTCTAGTTTCCAAAGGGGATGCAACATCATAAGAAAAATTTGTGTGTGTGTGTGTGTGTGTGTGTGTGTGTGTATATATATATATATATATATATATATATATATATATATATAGGTATATATATATATATAGGTATATATATATATATATATACAAAGGTAGACGGGAAAAAGAACCACAAATACAGCCGGTTTAAGTTTGTGAACGGACAAAGAACCCCATCGGGCAGTTGTCCATAATGGAGAGGCAAATAAAGTGGCAAGTGAGTGTAATGCAGACTAATTAAAGCCACTGCTGGTTTCTGCCTGGTAACACAAGCAGGTTCGATTCAAACTGAACAGTAATCGACTGAAAGAGGGGAGGGGCCTTGGGTGTCAGCCGATGCAGGCAGGGCTCAGACACAGGTTGAGGGGTTTACCTCGGCCCTTTGAAGGGCGGAGCGCCTCCACTGCCTGCTGGATGTGCGTGGAGTTGCTCTTGAAGGCTGTGAGGAAGTCCCGGAGAGCAGCTTCCGACGACGTGCTCTTCAAATCAGCATAACATGAAAGGACATCTGCAGGGGAAAAAAAAAAAAAAAAAGCGAGTCCCGCCATCAAAGTGTAGCAGATATAAAACCCCCAAAAGCTGTGAATTTTATATGCTTGTTTGAAGCCGACGGTGACATGTCTCAGAAGGTAACGAAAAAAAACAACAGCGGCAGCAGCACCACGACAGCTGGGGCGGATGCAACTGTCACTGAGTGCACGTCTCGGTTGTGACTGGAGAACCGGTTCCCCTGGTGGGTTCTATGTGCGCACGAGTAACCGGGCGCTCCGAGGGAACGTTCTTGTGGTGAGGGAGATGCTGCTGACATCACAGGTCCATACAGGTCTTGTGAGGCACAGCATTGAGCTTTAATGAGCTCAGCCCCGGTGCCAGAGGAATGTCGACAACAACAATATACACACACACACACACACACACACACACACTCCCAAGCACATACACATGCAAATAGATACACTCACCAACATGTATGTAACCTTACAATTCGCCTTCTGACACACATACAGTGCATTCAGAAAGTATTCACAGCATATAAAATAAGGCTAAATTAAGAGTTGCACACATTCATGCATGAACACTGTAATAAACGAGTTATAAACAAACAAGTGTAAACTCTTCAAATTAACCTCAAAAGCCAAAATGTAAATATGGAGCAGCAGAATGACCCAGAATGACACACACACACACACACACACACTCACACACACCAAGACAACAGGTTTAGAGCAGCATGTGAGACTCCTGTACGCTTGCGAAGCAAAGTTCATGGAATGCTCTCAGATGCCAATTTCCCAAAATCCCCTGCAGCTGTGGACAGATGTGAACAGGTGGCAGAAGCCAGAGAAAGGGAGTGACATCATGTCCGTGGACCACACACTTGCTGGAAATCTCTCAAATGGGCACCAATATCGGCATCCACACCTCTCATCCTGAGCGTGGGCAGAACATTCCGGTCCACAATGTTTCCACCATGTCAGCCATAAAACTATTAATATAGTAATAATAGTATATTATAGTATAATATACAGTACAAAAAAATAAGATTAACTTCACAGTAATAGAGAGCCTTGTTAAAAGACATTAATCGGTGACTAATGTCAATAAAACACTGTTTATTAGATTCTTCTAGATTATCTAATGGCCTTATTTAATATCTTAATTAATGTTTAATGAATAGGTTTTTCTTTTTTTTGTGTAAATTCCAGAGATAAAACTCACAATGATAAATAAAACAGGAACCAGCCAGTCAATGTTGTGGTTATAGAATGAAATGTATAACTGAGATCTTTCTCCGTTCATTGGACTGCTGGTGAGTCTCCGGCAGCTGCAGCAGTCGGCCATCTGCCTGTAGTTCCCTCCGTAAAGCCCTGCTGCTCCATCATACCACAGTGCGCGCCGCGTACCGTACCTTGCAGCGGCGTGCAGAGGCTCTCCGTGACGCCGTCCTGGAAGGTGTGGTACGCCTGACGCACGCCCTGGATCAGCTCCTGGGTGTAGGTCACCTGCAGGCGGTACAGGTGCCTGTGGAACTCCAGCTCGGCCTGCAGGGCCTCCACCTGCATGCAGACAGAGCTCACAGATGTATATTTAATGAAAAATATGTACGTGCAATGACTTCCCAAAACTCCACCCCGACTAAAAATACAATGTTGTCCCGTTGTTATGTGCAATGTTTGGGGAAAGTTTTGTGACGACATCACGGCGTGAACATGTGAAACAAAATGGAATTAACATAACGTGAAACATTGAATGACGCATGAACTGCACTGATGGACAGGAGAACAGTCACTCAGAGCCTACATAAATAAGAGTGTGGGTCCAAGTGAGCTTATCTTCATTAGAGGCTGGGACGTACAAGCACTACAGCCCCTTAACTGTGAATCAAGGGGCGCTGCAGAACGGCGGCTTGGCTGATTTGGGGGGGCGCGTCACAACAAGTGTTGCATAAATCATTTTGTTTAGCCTGGCAGCCTCGTCGCACCATGAATGATTGATGTCTGGCCTCGCCTAATGCACGTTTGGGGCTCTGTCCTGAGATAACGCCTCTGCTGACCCTGGCGGTGAGGCGTGAGCAGGTTGAAATGAAGGACTTCTGGATTATCACAATGTAGAGCCCTATGATTTCCACAATGCGGAAAACACGGACGGAATTGTGGAATCCTACAAATGAAATTAAATTAATGTAAAACACAGAATTACGTATGATTGGTGTTTCTGACTGCTGCACCCCACTACACGTGTTTCTATTCGGGGCGGGACTTTTGCACACACCAACGCAATGTAAATGCGCGATCATCTATTGCGAAGAGTGTCGAATCCGCACCACTCGTCCAATCAGTTCGGCACAATCTCTGCAAACTCTTGGTCATGCAACCAAATCAGCTGATTCAAAACAAGATTTCATTATCAGGGTTCTAGTTCATTATGCAAGTGGGAACAACTTTGAACAGTGATTAAATATGATTTGTCATATTGCATGTTATTTTTTCCACAATCACATAGTTTTTAGGTGAATAAATACATTTAAAGTGGGTAACATGTAATTCAGAAAAATTAAAATGGAAAAATAAAACTGATTTCATAGGGTCCTAGTAATGGTATTAAGTGGGGTTTGAACTTGTGTCTTTGTGGTCTTCTGGTTCATCAGTCATGTGAAGACATACATCATATGAAAGCTCAGAACACGTTTCTCACCAGGAGTCTAAATCACACAGCTTTACCTCACACACAGAATGTGTAACTGGTTTGATTGATGCTACAGTGACTATGAGCAGTTTACAGCTGGTTAGAGAAACCAAGTGACACTACCTTCAACATGACTGACAGGAGGCTCGAATACAATCTCCGAGCACTGCTACACCTCGTTTCGGACAGTACAGAGAGCAGAAGCAACGCTATACTTGCTCACGGTCACCTGTCGGTAAAAGTGGTATTACCAGACTAGGCGATCCACTGCTAGCTGGTTATTCGTCTACTGTAGAATCTTGCTCAGTTGAAGGGGGGAGTAGAAATATTTTGAAATATTTGAAATAGTTATAAATCCAGGGCTTTTACCACATGAGAGAGTCGGCCTGTTCTTGTCCTTTCACCTTAGACAGACCCCACAGAGAGTGGAACACAGGGCACCAGTGTGAAAGTGCAGACAAGGTCCTCACAAGGAACAAGACGACCAATATTACTTAATACTACCTTAAAATTTGGTTCACTTTAAGCTAGAAAGAGCGTGCATCCCGACAGAAGAAGTGTGTGTGTGTGTGTGTGTGTGTGTTTTGGAGCCCCACCTGTTGAGTATACATGAGTTGAGAGTAAGTTGCTGCCCGGCACAGAGCCTCAGCTGCTCTCCTCGCCCGCTGCTGCGGTGGCCCTCGAGCAAACGCCGGCATCAGGCTCAGAACATTCTCAGGCCTCAGTTCTAGGCTGACCCGCTGATCAGAGCCGCCCTTTAATGAAAACACACAAAAAAGAAAAATCTGTTCACAATGATCTGTCTGAGGGTCAGTGATCATTGGTCACATGCTCAAACTCGACAGGCCACCCTGTCTGCACAACTCGACACTTCCCAGGGTCAAGGACAGGTATGGGTACTTTATGCCGCTGTATGCCGCCTTGTGCTTGTGAACAGGACATTTTGGGGCAGTCATCACACACGGACTCATTTAGTTTCAAAGTCAAAAGACATATGCTGGAACAAAGATGCATTTGGACCTGTGATCTCCTGACTAAGGTCTCCTTCACTCAGCACTTTAGTTTAAGACACAAAGGGTCTTCTTCTTCAAATAAAAAAAAAATATATTGTTGACAAGAGCATCCTCTCGCAGGAAGAGTGAGAAGCGCAGAGAGAAAAACGGCGGGCATCAGCGTTTATCGCCGCGTGTCTTTGGGCGACTGGGGAGATTCTGCTTAGGCCATGGAAAGAAGAGACGCCACGCCACACCACACGTTCATCTGACACATTTATGATGAATTATTGAACAAAGAGAGATCCGCTGCAGATGCACTGCCATCCATCGCTCCATCAGACCACGCCAGCGGCGCACGCCGAGGCTTCTGGGCAAATGAAGTTCAAGGAGACCGATCATGAGAACTGCTGCATGAAATATCAATATCAACAACCATCAATAATATCTAGTTTCCCAAGAGCTACTCTTTTTTTTGGGGGTGATGTTCATTTATTACATTAAATCAACCTTGTCAAGCTACAGATCTGTGATACACATCTCTCTCTCTCTCTCTCTCTCTCTCTCTCTCTCTCACCATCAGTCTAGAAACCTGAGAGCCTAGGAGGGATTGAAGTTGGGAATGCAGAAGAAATTTAATATGATGGATTTTTAATATGATGACCCAGTGAATTCTGTATTAATAGCCATAAACTATGAAAATATAATGGTTACAACAATGTTATTAATACAGTAGTATTGTATTATGAACAAAATATCTACTAATGAACCTATAAAAGAGACTATCATGGAAACAGTCATTAAATATTCTAATTACAATTGTATATCTTTATATAAAATAGCCAAAAGAAAATCAAATAGTAATACTTGGCTTCTCTCAGCCACCTTACGTTAGACAGTGACTATGTTCAGTATCAGTATTTTGTCCATTTCTGTTAATGATCATCTAATTATTATTATAGTGTTACCTCTGATCAATAAACATTTTCGGATGACTATTTGTTTAAGATGCATTATTATTAGTATAATCTCTGATGATAGGAATTTCCTTCGATATCCACTGCACATAAGGTGTGTATGTTTTTTAATGCGTTTACTTAACAATCTACAGACCAGAGCTCTCATGGAATCTTCTGGAGGCGAGGGGTTAAAAGCCAGTCCTGCTCACTATTTACAGGCATCAGTGTAACCCACAGCCGGGAAGTAGGAATAAACATCTCTCCTTGGGCCGCGGCCATCCGTTTTATTATGATTTCCAATGGAAATATTGGTGGTTCACTCCGCAAAAGACGACAAATGAAAGGATTATTTGGATTACGCTCATTTTTCTTGTGTGTATTTAGTCGGGGGACCGACGGCCAGACTCCCCTCGCATGCGACCTGTCGTGATGAGTTAACGCCGGTCTTTACACCAGCACCAGGCACGTGTTTAAAAAAGAAATGTCCACAGCCATCAATAACGGATTAAAGAGCCACACGCTCTCGTGGCTCTCAATAATTTACCCCGACTGAAAACTGAAATAAACAGAATTGCAAGTGATGCATGGCTGCTCGGCAGAGCCTGAGAAACACTCATGTACACATAGACGCTCTGAATGCGCACGAGTGGGAATATGGCTGGATGGATCATAATGATGTGAGTTGCGGGGCGGGGGAGAGACACTTATCGCACTTCTATATCGAAGGACTTGGCGCGATAGGAGGCCTGGGCGACATAGCTAACTGGGACCCGCCCTCCCCAGGGATGCCCAGCTTGTTTATCCCTCTGTTCGGCTGTCTGGCAATTCAGAACTAATTAAATGGCCGCCGTTCATGTCGAGGTTTCCCGGTTCTAACGCCGGGAAGCACTTTGATCTCCTCTGACAGCCCAGCTGAAACCTCCTTTTGAGAAAAATATCTGGTTAATTAAAACAAGGGGATGGAATGAAAGGGGAGGAAGGGTGATATTTATGGTAAAACACCTACAGTGTCTAAGGAACAGAACAGGTGCAGGCAGCTGCTAATAACTGCTCGAAAAAGGAGGTGTGGAGAATCTATCCTGTCTCTGCTATACGCACAGAGAGAGGCCATTTTATTAGGAAGAATGACCTTGAACATTATCTGACATGACAGGCACCGAGATATGTGGTGCAGTAGAAGATGTAGCGGCCCGATCGTTTCTTTGTTTGTGGGCAAACTTGCAAAATCAGTAGACACGCTCACACTTCCGCAACCTGAGACGATCTCAAACCATTTACTTTCCTTTGAAAATGTGTCTTAAAGAACAAAAGAACAAAAATAATCCCAGATTAGAATCAGGGATAAAATTCAAAACATAAACAGCTCTGTAGACATCTGCTGATAGCAGATTCAATTAGAACGTGTCAGGAGCATGAATTATAATCAAACCTCTAATTAAAAAACCTTACCTTGATTGCGGTCAGATATCAAATTATAGGTCAATATTCAACCTACCATTTCTTTTTTTCCAAAATTTTAGAAAAGATCTGCGCATGTAGTGCATCTATGCATGTGGTTTTCATCAACTACATTTTTGATGAAAAGATTGGTTAAAATTGTCAATGAACTGCTACTGACCTCTGATCAGAGCTGTATCTCCCTGCTTGTCCTGCTTGACCTTGGAGCAGTGTTTGATACTACTGATACCACCTTTCTCCTCGACAGGTTAGAGAATGTTGTTGGGATTAAGGGAATAACCCTCTCCTGGTTCAGGTCATATTTGACTGATCGGTATCAGTTTGTGGACATTAATACTGATTCCTCTTAACATAGTAATGTGGAGTTCGGTGTTCCTCAAGGTTTTATCTTAGATCTGTTGACATTTTCTTTATACATGTCACTTTCGTTTTTCATAAACACGGTATTCATTTTAACGTCAAGCCGATGACATGCAGTGGTATGTGTCAGCAATGCCAGACGAGAGACAGCAACTGAACAGAATAGAGAAATTCAAGCACTGTGATGAATAAACTGGTGAATGTGTTTATCACTGGGAAACTGCAGAGGGGAAAATTCTTCCTCTTTTATGACGCCAGGCGAATTAGATTAAAAAAAAACATCCAAGGTTTTAGAGGGAGGGAAATACCTTTCAGGTCACTTTGCTGTTTTCACAGATGCTAATATCGGAGCCTTCCCCCTTTGCCAGTTTGCCATTAAGCATTTATGTGTCCTAAAGAGCACAGCATGTGGATTAAACATAAAGTCAATTTTACACGTTAATTACAGTTTTATAAATGAAAATCTAGGCAATTCCACATCTTATTCAAAGTGTAAATGTGGCCTGATTCTCAGATATGAAGTCGCTGCGGCTTTCAGTTTCTGCTACAATCAGAGAACGTCTTTAATCCACACCGGGATCCTCAGGGGAAATTAATTAAACATTTCCAAAGACAGATTTATTGTTGTCATTTCAAAAAAGCATTAATATCAACATGAGCATTTTCCCTCTTTCTTTCTTTCTTTCTTTCTTTCTTCCTTCCTTTGACTCTGTGACACATCAATGGCACGCGAGGCTTGGCGTATAAAACTATCCCAAAAAAAAAACAATACCTGAAGCCTCTGCAGGTTATGTTTCCACCACCGAAATACCACAGTTGTCCAGGGGGAAGGGGGTTTCTTTTTATTGTGGTATTTTCTGCATTGCCCAAGGCTGAGATCCATCAAACCAGAACTTGCAGAAGGCACATCCTTTTATGGCTTCCTTTTCTTTTTTTTTCTCTCTCGCTTTTTTTTTTTTTAAGTGATGACTGGTCATCAACGGTATGACACAAACTGTTTTGCAACACAAGGAGAACATCACAGCAATCCTTGTGTTCACTGAGGTAAGAAGCCAGAGACTGCTCTGTTTCCGTACTCCTCTGGATCATATAACCATTATGAATTGAGAAGGTGGGGTGGAGGGGGGCTGGATTCGTGACCCATGGCTGCTGAAGACCCAGCTGTTACACCTTCAGGCTCATTTTAATGGAAATTAACGCACACACACACACACACACACACACACACACACACACACACACACACACACACACACACACACACACACACACACACACACACACACACACACACACAGACAAAGGCACAAGAGAGGGCTGCTAATGTCTGTTTGTAATATCATTACATAAAGCAGCATCCTGCTACATCGCAACCTGCGTAGTCGTTCAGAGATATGCGGACGCCCCTTCAATTATCAGAGCGCAGACACATATTGCTGGTGTTGGTCCCCGTGATTACACATTTACAGAGCACAATTTGCTTCAGTAAATCATCGCGATACAGCCATTTAGTGGCAATTACTTTGCACCAGGAGGGCATGCTTGGCAAATGACTACAAACATTTCGTGTACACACCCCTAAATATTAATATAAATCATCAGACCAATGTTAACGGCCAGCCAGATGGCCTGCTTTGTCTGCACTTCCCTGACTGCCTGTTCTCTGCTCTGAAAACATCTATCTTGCTGGCATGGCCATGGCAAACCATTTTCAGGATGGGATCCTGAGCCTCCTCCCCGCCTTATTTGGAGAGTGGGGCTGGGCGAATGATGGATGTCTTCCACTCATGATGAAGTTCTTGGAATGTGCATCTCAGCTCAGGCAGAAAAAGGTGGGGGGAAGCGTGGGTGGATCCAGGCGTGGATTGCCACCCCCTTCTTGCTGTTGTCTGTTGGTGAGCTCAGTCACAGCAGTGTGCTTTTGGCAATCCCCAGAACAGATGGGTCTCTTTTCCCATGACAATACAAGCTTCGTCTCTAAGCAAAACAGTGTGGCTTTCTGTGCTTCTGCAGAAATGAAAATCAGACTGGCAAGCATTGCAGATCTTGCTGTGATGAACCACTTCTTTACATTTATTTGTCTTCATATGAATGAATTTACACTTTAAAAAATTAAATCTGTAGACATTTGAAGAAGGTGTTTAATTTTTAGTATGCTTGGACTGGAATTGGAATATACTGTAATTCAGTTACAAAACTGTGGGAGTTCAACAGGGATTCATCTTTGGCCCACCTTTGCTTTATTTACACATGACAGACATACCTTCTAATTTGCAACTGGATAAGTGTGGACTACTTAAAAAAAAATTAAATAGTGGTATTAGAAGTAGTTTAAAATAAAGTAGCAGTCAAACAGGATTTCAGTCCATATTCTGTCTCTTCCTTGTTCTAAAATTTGGACTATTTATTCCAATAAATCTTTATACAAAAACAACAAATTCACTTTAACAAAAAAAAGAAAAAACTCAAAAACTCCCAAATCACCCAGTCTAGTTGTGATAAGGAATATAGCATTTTATCTTAATTTGTTTTTCTCTCACACCAGCAGAGAGGCCAGTGTGAATTTTAAAACAGTGCCAGATTTCATTATCTTCTGTCACATGAGGATTGCGTATCATTTCAACAAAGGCTGAATAATGAACACAGCCCTGCCTGCTGGCACAGAATTGAGAGGGTGGTGAAAAAGGGGTTAATGCAGGTCTGGCTGCAGCTTCCTTGGGGGTTACAGCTGAGGAAATTCTACAGGGAGCCGGAGGTGGGGATGAGCAACGCTCCAGTCATTTCCTAATTTCTCCTCCAATCATCCAGAGCCCCTGTCAATAGGATCCAAGGTGGGGACATCCCCACGCAGCATGACTCATATGGATCGGCGCACACTGAGAGAAGGAACATGCATTAAGCCTGCCCCAGGAGAAGCCAGGAGTGTGGGAGGAGGTGTGGGTGGCTGGAGGCATCCACCCTTCAGCAACAAACACAACGTCTTTCTTTAAGTGTGTTCCACTCCACTAAAAGGCCTGCTGTTCTGAGAGGGATGGAAGTGAGACGAGCTAATGCTATAAAAACATTTTTTTAAAAATTAATGCAATGCAAAGTATATAACAGTAGATGAAGGTACATGTGAAGAAGCAAAACAGAAATAACCACAGAATTTCACTGTGATTCATTATTACATCAAATCTATTAAAAAACATGAGCAATTCCTTTCCTATTGAAGTTGTGGTAGATTAATTATCTGTATTTTAATGTAATTAGTACAGGAAGACCACATGCTGTTTAATGGCCATATTTAATTGCTTAGTTGGGTGCTATTGCCTTTGGGTGCTGATAACCCCCATGCTGCTTAATCCACTTCTACACGTGCATTTTGCGCATTCAATGTAGCTTTTCTGTAGAAAGACATATAGTGACTATAGCGGCAGGATAAGACTAATTGCATACACATCTAATACATCAATCCCAAATATAAAACAATATATTACACACTGAATGGATCTCCTGTCAGGAAATTAAGGGCCCATCAACACGAGAAAGTTTTTTTCCGATCTGGCCTTGCGTCCACGGCGTTTCAGGGGACCCAGAATGGTTATTTTCTGAAACAGGTTCCAGAGTGAATTTTTCTTTTCCGTGCATCTCTTTTTTTTTGTGAAAACACTGCCATATTAGCCCAACCTCCAACCTGACCTATAACCCTAAATGCATCATACATACAACAATGGTGAATAACACATTCGTGGTTGTGCTTCAGCAGCTCCAGAACCTCATAAAGCAACTACAAGAAATCCTTTCTGCAGTGTACATTTCTAACAAAAAGACAAGAACAACGATGTGTTCAAGGGTTCCTTCACACCTACAGGCTTTAGTGCGCTTGAATTGTGTGAACACAGTAATTACACTTAGGTACGCATCAAAATCCAGAAATCAAATTGCGAACTCTGGTGAAGTCCGCCTGGTGAGAATGCGTTCAGAACCAAAACAGGACCACTATCACGTGATTTAACAAAAGTAAATTATGGGTAAATTTCAATGACATATGCTTCCTGTGTTTACTTTTGTTGTTTCCGCGGCAATATATTTGACCAATCAGCAGAGAGAAAGTTAAGGGACACATTTTGGTTCGCTTGGATTTCCCCTGTGTGAAAGGAAACTGAATCAAGAGAGACATGATGCAATGTTCAAAACTCACCAACTGATTGGGACCAAAGTATCGTACTAAGGTGTGAAAGTGCCTAACTCACCTTGGAGGACAACTAGACGCAAAACAAGGATAGTACATTGTGTGAGACCAGGGAGTTTGGGTAAGATGGTGGTATTTGCAGGTGTGGAGGGGGGGGTTAAATGTGGGTCGTTCCCTGCGTCACCGCATGGATGACAACATTTCAGATAAAGCTGACAACGGGGCCTGAGGTTATTTGTCGGCATTGTTATCAGAAATAGGACAACCCCTACCACTTGTTTCTACATGTGAGTAAGGTTCATGAGTAAGGACAGCATCCATTGTATTTAATTGGTGGGTTTAAATAAAATATTGATGCAGCAATATATTGTGATGTTTTACGTGGTTATATTGTATTGATACAGGGATCAATATCTTTGTATACAAATGTAGTCTGTTCTGGCTGAATTATTTATGTAATGTGATCCACACAGTTCATGTACAGCATCTTGTATTTCAGCTGTTTTTTACATTTTCAGAGAATGGAAGAATATTGCGATATGTACCGTATCAGAATATACCATGATATAATTGTATCGTGATACCTATCGTGTCGTGAGATCCTTGTCAATACCCACCCCCTAGTATTCAATTAACTACATTTACATTTACATTTACATTTACATTTATGGCATTTATCAGACGCCCTTATCCAGAGCGACTTACAATCAGTATTTACAGGGACAGTCTCCCTGGAGCAACTTAGGGTTAAGTGTCTTGCTCAGGGACACAATGGTAGTAAGTGGGATTTGAACCCGGGTCTTCTGGTTCATAGGCGAGTGTGTTACCCACTAAGCTACTACCACCCTACCACCTAACTAAAAAGTTGCAAATCTTCCAATTTTAATTACGTCCAACGTTGGTACTCAGCTCTATTGACACTTACATGTTTCTATTCATTTGTATCATCAAATGCACTAAAACTTTTCCAAACGTCTTGAAGCCTATGAAATACTGTCTTGCCGTTGATGTTTTTCCAAAGCAAACAAACGAGCCAAGGCCTGGTGGAGGTCAAAGGCCAAAGACCTACCGTGGGAGCTAAAGGCCCGATGAGAGAGAGGGTCAGGAGGTCGAGGCAGCAGCGGTCCAGAACGGGACTACAGCTTGCAGCCTGGTTCAGAAGCCTGGCGAACACGGCCAAGGGGGCCTTGCTGGGGTGGTCATCTCCAGGGGCGAGGATGAGGCGAAGCGTCTGCATGATCCCATGCAGGTGTTTAAACAGCTGGCTGAGCCTGGACTCCAGGGCACTCTGCAGGAAAACGGCGGAAGGGAGAGAACATCGGGTCAGAAAAAAAAAAAAAGAGGAGGAGGGCGAGGGAGCTGAGACAATCTTCAACGCTGTCAAAAGCCGAGGTGTTAGTTAGCACAGGTGACAGGTCAAAGA
The DNA here is from genome assembly GCF_900700375.1 of Denticeps clupeoides. Taxonomy (NCBI): domain Eukaryota; kingdom Metazoa; phylum Chordata; class Actinopteri; order Clupeiformes; family Denticipitidae; genus Denticeps; species Denticeps clupeoides. The sequence continues at coordinate 15,119,634 of NC_041717.1, read as the reverse complement.
GGTCTAGAGGGACCCCACACCTGCCTGTCATCTGCAAGCAGAGGGTCCGTATAGGCTTGCAGGACGCTCATCGGGGCTGTCAACAAAGCCAGGGGCCCGGCCAGGGAGCCAAGTTACAGCTCACGGCAAACCTGAACAATAACAAATCCTCCGCACGGGACATGTCCCACCAGGACGAAAGGCTGGCCGGAGCCTGACTCCACCGCTGAAGTATGAAAACAAGGATCAAACAGCAGGATCCGACCCAGTCGGCAACAGCAAGCAGCTTCACAGGCCTAGTAGCACTGAAGTAAGCAATAGCGGATGTAGTGTTACCGTGATATATTCATGCTAATAAATGCAAATAAATTCAAGCATCACTGAAATGCCAATAAAAAAAAAAATCTAATCGTAGCAGTTAAAACTAGTTTAAACATGAAAGTGGTCTTCAGTTCTAACAGACTAAAATATTGTCCTGCTGTTCTGTTCCCAGTTGTGGAGGGGCACAATTTAATAATTTATTAGCTTCATATGATGTGATGGGGGTGGTAAGTAAAGAACACAGTAGAACTTTAAATGTAAATGTCTTTAGCATTAATTTGCAAAATCTGAGACATTTTCCCATGAACATAGATAATTGTTCTCATTCAGTCACACACCTGCACAAAATACGAACTACAAATCCTTTCCTTCCGCTCTGTGTCCCAAGTCCCTGTTAGGATGATGCTCAATTATGCATAAACGCCGCGGCGATTGGAAAATATTGCAAGGTCCACCATGCAGAACTCTGGGTCTGAGTAGGTTCACGTCTGGAACGTTGCGAAATCCTGGAGGGAATGACTTGCTGATTTGCCTGCTTAATTCTGGATCTCCTTGATGACATGGAGCAAACAAAAACGGCCCGCAACACTTTCTGCCCCCGTACCTTGCCATTCATATGCTCCACATTACCGGCCTTAGGACCAATTTGTAGCAGGGCCGAGCCAGGGGCCTGATTTAGAGGGCACACATCTGCTTTACCATGGCTGGAGCACGTTTAAGTGTGAAATTACTCCAGATGACATACCTCACCTCTACGCTGGCCACATCTAACAGCCTGATAAGTGCTAACAGCTTTAGAAGATGGGGAACTGAGTCCAGAGCAGAGCGAGAGTGAGAAAAAGAGGCAAATGTGCTTACAGAGGATTAACCCTAATAAACCCGCTGTCTACGGGGCTTCTGTCTTTTTCATGCATGTGTGTTATTTAACTCAATGCATGATTGTGCTGTTCTTAAAATACAAAGTCAGTTTGCATGTACATACTTTTTAAACAATGAATGACAATGAATTAAAACATTAAAATAGGTGACTTTTGCTCATCAGTGATGGACCTAGCTAGGTGACAATGGTCTAACTCAAAAACGTAAGGGTCAATGCAAACTACCGCAGCCTACATTTCATTTCATTGCATCATTTCAGATGTCTCAATATTACATTCTGCTATTGACCGTAAAAAAAAAAAATCCCTTAGCCACTGTTATACAGAACTAATTTGCTGTCTAATTCAGTAGCAGAGGAATGGAGGCTCCTGTCCATACTGATTGGTAAAAGAATACAGAATGGAGAGGCTAAAGGCATCAATCTCCAGTTGAGGGCCAGGCAGCTATGGCGGCCTCAGACAGCCATGTAGGTGAAGGGTAAGGAATGGGGAAGAAAGAGCCAGAATGACAGGAGGCTCTCTCTGGGCCACGGAAGGGGATGTTAGAGTCATTACGAAAAACGAGCCGCACAATCGACATGTGTTTCCCATCTGCGGAGGCCCTCCAAAACCATCTCTGTCTGCAGTCAACTCCTTATTCCTCCCCGCACAAATATGAGCTTTGATATCAGAGCTACATACAGTCTGAATCAGGAGATTCCCTAAAAGAGATTTCAGACACGTGGAAGAAATGACTGTTTTATATAACAGGGAGTTGCCTCTCTGAATTGCCACCTTCATCTTTAATTCAGTTAATGTACCACTATCGTCTGATCAAAAACGAGCTTTGAACCCGGACGCTCACACTGTTGCGGAGTTTCCATAAACACCAGTAAAACACCACATGTATCCTACTGCAAGGCCACCATCCCTAATCGATGCATCTAAGTAGAAATGCCAAGGCTTGTAATCTCAGGCACCGTGCCATGACCACACGTGACCCTGCATGGTCAAACAGTAGTCGGAAAAGGACCCATGTGTAACCCAAACATCGCGCACCCCCCCGCCACATCTAAACGATTTGCTAAGCTCAATTTATACCAATCAAATATTAAACAGACCATTACCATATTTCCCCACAGCTCATTGCAGGCGAATTAATGAGCTGCGTCCACCGCATGCGTGAAACCATTCATATAAAACTCAGTTCAAAGGTAATATTTGCTTAGTCTTCCATTACATAAAAGCATGAATAATATAATAACCCCGCATTTTAAAGAGGACATATAAGATATAACTAAATCAAACATGTCTTTGCCTCTCAGTTCTCAACTGCTGGGATTCAATTTGGTGGCCCATCATCCCCTCTGTCTCCAGAGATGCCACTGGGGGAGGGTGGGGTAGATATCCACTTTAAATTTAAATTGCTCCATGGGATAGCGAGTTGTTATATTTGCGCTGGGGCTGAAACGCGCCTCGCCGGTGTTGAATACAGGAAATGAAGTGAGATTAAATATTTCTTCGGGCGCGACAACACACGAGACGGGGGTAACACACACCGACAGCCATGGCCCACGATTAACCTCCCCTACATCCACACAAGTCGTTCTTATTTCTGAGCATCAAATACAGCAAATTCATCTTCTCTTATACTATGAATATAGATTGAAGAGCCAAATACCCAAATGGTGCATGATACAGTTTCATTTGACACCATTTGGGCAGAGATGTCAGGGTGTATGTAATAAAACTGACAAAGAAGAAAAAGCCTTTAAACCCTCAGGTCTGTATTTTTTCCCTTGCGCTGTATAAGACTTAGAATGTCATTTAACACCGGAAAATCTGAAAATTGAGTTACAGTTTTTTTTTGCCATGACAAAATTGATCTTTGTTTTTTTTTTTTATTAAAAAGAATTTTATATTAAAAAGAAACAACGTGCAGAAAGGTGTCTAACAAAATTAACGAGAATTACACCGAGAAATGAAAAATCAGTCATAATCATCCAGTCTGAAAAAATGTGTTAAAAATATTACTTATCCACCCAGGCCCATTTGTTTGTTTATAAAAATGTCCCATATTTAATTGCACACCATGTTCCATAAGGGAGGAGCCTGTAGGCATATTGACAGCTCTCACACACCTTGCTTCTTCATTCTGGACCAATTAAACCCCCTCCTGTCAATACGTCACAAGTTGAGGTGTAGTACAGCGCCCATTTCCTCCCTTAACCCTTGTACACAGGGTGGGTCAGTGGACGTCACAAACATGATCTCTGCTGAAGGCACCTCAGGACCACGCCCAAAACCAAGACAAACATGCAGACTATCAGTGTTTAAATCAAGCCTTCTGATGGGTGAATTTGTGCACGTGTCATTAGGCCCATGCTCTATGTCTCATATTGTGTTTTGCGGTTGATATGGCAGATTCAGAAAAAAAAAGAAAAAAAAAAAGTAGTACATTCAATATTCAGCCTCAGCAAATGTAATGCAACCATTTGTAAAGTACCCAGCACACAGAAAGCAAACACTGGATTGGAGTCAGAGCAGAGTCTTCAAATTCAATGTGCTCCAGACCAAGAAATTTGGCAGGTCCTTAGACTGCCTCGAGATGATATAATTAGCATCCGCCTCCAGCCTTTTAACTGAGAGGGAAGCTTTGAGCTGCATCCCCAGGGAGCACTGAAAAAAAAAAAAACTCTAGGCCTGCGAGCACCCGCCAACTTTCAAAAGCGCCACGCTTTTCACAGAGGAACGTGCAGCTGGTGATTCCTTTCTTTTTCAGTCTTTTATTTTTAATTATTGAATTCTATTGCAATTCGCACCCCAACATTTGCCTACCGTTGCAAGGACTTGAAAGAGTTTTCTACAATGGAAAAGCTAATCACATTCCCCGCTACCTGAACAAATGCGTGACGTCTTTAACAAACATGAAATTGCTCCCATAAGGCTTCAGGATCTAGCTGCGATGTCACAGATTAGATGCAGCTCAGATAACGTACCCCCGCAATTACTGGAGTGGCTCGGCGACAGCCACGTCATTAGCATCCCGGTCAATATGCTTTTGATTTGAAAGAATCGCTCGATAATTAAATGGGAAACTGAACCCAATTAGTGCAGGCGGCGAGATTGTAATCAGCATATAGTAATGTAATAATAGCAGTTGGGGAATGTGCAGCTCTCAGGGACACCTCAAGAGATCCTGGCATCTGCGACCCAAAAATGAGCATCAGGTGGCGAGGTTCAGGTCATGTGATCCGTGTTTTTGTCAGGTTGGTGGCCGGATTACACCCCCTGTCTGCATGCGAGCACTGTCTTTACCTTACTTTACCTTACCTTACTTTACTTTACTTTACCTGGCAAGACGCTTTTATCCAAGGCGACTTACAAGAGGAAGACACCAGCAATTCTCATTCGGTTTCCATAGATTTTGAGTTACAAAACTAAAAGCCCTGATAAGGCCTAACTTGTCAAGAATAGAACATGTTAGGGAATTGTTAAGTGCTAGACAAATTTTTTTTTTTTTTTTGTGAGTGTGTGTGCATGTGCGTGTTAGTGTTAGACTCATTTGAAATACTTTTTAAACAAGTGGATTTTCAACTGCTTCTTAAAAGGTGGTAGTGGTCTCGGCAAGTCGAATTGAGCAGGGCAAGTTGTTCCACCAGCCAGGGACAACAAAGGAGAATAGATTCGATTGGGATTGGAGACCCCGTGAAGAGGGAATTTTTAGTCTCATTTCGTTTGCAGATCTCAGATGGCGTGCACGAGTGTAGCTTAATAATAGTGTCTACGTCCAAAAGCAGGCCGAAGCCGTGGAATCAACCTTTTGTTTTCAAAGCGATCGGACAGTGGCAGCTTCGACAGATGCGGCTACGCAACCTCAGACAAAGGATTTAGCCACCAGAGGCCGAGCCGCCTCCGGGACAATAGCCCAGGATTCTTTTGCGGTTCCTCCTGATATGACTATGTTTACCAGGCTGCTCCAGTTATTGAAAACCAAAATAATTTAAGCCAGATGCTTTTTTTTCATAAGGATACAGGTAACAAAGTACACTATTTACACCCTGGTGCACAAAACAATGAGTACTAGTTACATTCTGCTCTACACAACACAATGTACTACTTACAGCCTGCTGTAGACATGAGTGTGTGCGTTTTGTATGGTACTGACACAAGGCCACATGTTAGCATATTATAAGATAGGTAAGATGTATTCTTATAGTGAACATCGAAATAGCCTTGATGTGTGGCCAGTGCAATTTGTAGCCGTATTTGTAGGCACTTCACACAAAAAAAAAAAAAAGTGTCAGCAAATGCATCCAGTGACATATAGGGTCCTAAAGCCTGAATAACTCTTGACAGCACAGACTTATTGCCCAGCAGGAATTGATTAACTGGACTCACCGCTTGCTGAAGGTTTAGGTTATTTGTCTTGCCATAGCAAAGATCAAGCAAGGTTACAGGCTGTTTGACCAGGTCCGACGTGGTCAGCACCCACGGCATGGAGAGGTCTTCCACCGTTGCTGCCTACAAGCACAAAAAAGAAGATTAGATTTCTTGGCCCTTAACTGGGCTTTTAAGCCTCAGCACACTCACTCTGCAGAACATCAAAGTGGCTTTTTCCCCCCACTGCACAAGATATAGAACGCTGGGATGATGTTCAGAAATGAATTCTGAACTCTGGAGATACACAGACTTTCCCTAATCTGTAATTTCACTCTAAAGTGAAGCCGCCTGGCCATTAGTGGCCGTTACCATCATTTAAACTTTGATGAGTGTGAAGATGTGGCAGCGGAAAGAGAAACTGGAGCTTTTGTTGCACAACGTGAGATCGTTGCGAGAGATCAAAGGCTCCTCCTGCAGAGATAGGGAGCACATGGGGTGTGGTGCTGAGTGAAGGAACTGCCTGGTAATTAAGTGGGTAACTCAGCCAAATTAGTCCATGGGCAGAGAGAGATTGTAATCGGCACGCTGTTTACACTTGATGCACTGGTGCTGGGTAGTGGCGGATGGTTAACCAAATGAAATAGGTTAATCACAAACATAACAAAACCATACATATTTCAAAAAGTCTATTCTTTTATAAAATGATACAGAATGATCAGACATTACAACCTGCCAAATATTAAGACGCTCCCCTTTAGGCTCAAAAAAGCTCTGACCATCAAAGCATGAATTCCATTAGACCTGTGAAGGTATGAGTTGCCTACATGCAACAGACTTATTCGTTTTATTTGTATTGCGATCTGGAGAATCTCATTCTCATGACCCAGACGCCCAAGACCCTTTCACTGATCATCATGATCATCATTTGCATTTTTGCTTCCTTTAACCAGATCCTGTAAGAACAGCTATTTTGGAGATGCTATGGCCCAACCGCCTAGTCACTAAAGTCGCTTAAATCCATACACCTGGATACACATCAACTTCATGGACAAAACCTTATAATTTAATAATATAAATGTCTGACATATTTTGCATATATAAGTTCTTTTGAGAACTGTGTCTATTGCAGATACAGCCTATTATAATTATATTTCTCGCTTATATTATTCATTTGAACTAGCAGGGATGTCAGAAAGTTTTCATACATCTATTACAGAGTAATTAAATTTTTTTTTTTTTAATATTTTTAAAAATAATAATAAAACACAGTGGCAGAATTCCTTCATGGATCTTTGTTTAGCAGAGAGATAGAAGTCTTCTGTGAGAAATACCGCTACCTTCATATACGGGTGGTCTCCTGCACCTTTGTGCTAGTCTCCAATGGTGCTGCAGAAAAGCATAAATCAGAAAAGATCAGAAAAGCATAAGTCTGACTTTTCCCCAACACTGATAACCTCCTAACCCCATTTTATTCGTTGCTGTAAGCAATATATATATGCTATTTAAGTCTGAGAAAAACTGCATTGTATTTCTTTGGTCTTGTGGGATTTATTTTATTATATTTGCTCATATCTGGCCCATACCATCAGACTGTGTTGAAAGCTCCGCAACCAATAACTCTGCGCTGCACTCCTGAGAAATAAATGCAGTGAAATATTTCTATTTCTGTCCGGTTCATTTTGCCTCCACCTGTTTCATGAAGCCCGTGGCAACACCGGGAGAGCGTGCAAACTCCACACACACAAAGCTGGGACCTTGATTCGAGTGCACCACATTGGAGGTGTGAGGCCACGTTGCTCATTTTATACAGACAGAAGGGAGAAATTACAGGCACATGCGATATATAAAAATTGCAAGCTCTCAATAAACATAGCTAATTTAATCTCTGAATAGAGCTAAACTCACCAAAAAAAAAAAAAAAAAGCCCCAGGCAGGCTTGATAGAGCCTCTTTAACAAGCTGGTCGGTGAATCCCTGCAACAGAAATGTACCAGCATTTTTCCCACCAGGCAAAACTATTTTGGATTATGCAAGCCTGGACCTCACAGTACCAGCTCTCTGATGGGTCCAACACAGCGTCTGTGTTGGGGCTTTTTTCCTGTTTGCACAAGGTGAGGATTCATGGCAAACATCTCCTCATAACTGCCGCTCTCAGAAGGCCCACCCTGCTGCTGGAGAGACGCATTCCGAGGATACTTCAGGACGACCGCAAACACACAGCCGTAAACACGCAAATGCTGGAGATCCCATTCCACTTCGAGTGATATGTTTTGGTCAATATTCTACATAGAGAATTTAAACAAATTGCAAAAAGTGCTGTAGTTTTATTAACAAGTTGTCCCTGGACTATGAGGACTAGCAGTTCATCCCTCACAAAATCCCATTCAAGGATGGGAACATCCACAGAGTTAATCTATTTTCTAAACCTGCTTGTGCACGTCAAGGTTGCCGGAAATCTGGATAAACCTCTTCAAGCAAGGCTGGACGTGAGACAGGAGCTGCACAAGTGTAAGAAATGACAGTAAAACCTGACGAGAGAATTTATGAAATAGGACACTGAGGCCACCATAAGCTCCAAAGGTAGAGGTCCACAGCCAGGTATTGCTTAGATACCTGGGGTCAGAACATCAACTAAGGTGTGAGCAAAAGCCACCATTTGCAATACAGGAATTAGGTTCATCCAATGGATATCAGGTCAACTTTACAAAATGAAGAAGCCGGGAGAACTTTTAAACCAATGTACTAGTGATATCCTAAAAAAATTGGAGGATATGTGAAATTCCTTACATGTAAATTTATTTTTTTAGTTTATTTTTTAGAATTATATTAATAATTATGAAATACTGAAAATGTATCTCTCAGATTGTTAAAATATTAAAACCTTGGTTTTGGGACCAGAGGGTTGAAGAAAATCTACCATTTTCAGCAAAATTACAAAAACAAAATCATATCCAAATTCAAGAACCTTGTAGGCATCTTAAAACAGAAAACACAGCTCAAGTTGAAGATCATTTTTGAAATCTACGACAAAGACTGACAGCTGAAACATCCTAGACAGATAGATAGATGCTGCAGACACCCTTTTTAACCCCCTGTCTGGTTTGTCCTGCGCTGAGGTGGGCCCAGCTGTCTCCCCGTCTCAGGTGATGGACAAACGGGTGCAGAAAACCAACTGCTCGTGCTCCGTGTGCCACAGCCAAGCAGACCATCTGCTGCGTCCTCCTGATGAGTCCTGGAGCTCCCCCAACTCTGGAGACTGCCCTCCCCGCCTGCCCACTTTTTACAACAGACTCCGGGGTGGAAATCAAGCTTTCAATCACCTTTCAGAGAGGACGCAGAAGGGACACGTTCGTTTGAGGCCACCTGGCAGCAGCTTCCACTTGGGCATTGTATTAACATCAAGCTGAGAATGCTCCGTTTTTTCCAAAAAGAACTTCAATGAGGGGAAAATAGACCAAAAGCAAGCATCAGTGTAAAGAAAGAAAGAAGTAAGATCGGTCTACCAAGTGGGTCGGACTAAAAAAAGTAATTTAGTATTTATGAAACGTATACGTTAACAGATTTTTATAAAAAAAAAAATATACCGCACGATACCGCAACACCTAAGCTAGAGCTTCAGCCATAAAAGAAGAGAGCTTTCGAGTTTAATGCCCCGGCACTTCAAACCCCTGCCATAAATAATAAATGCTTTTATGAGAGGTTCAACCCTCTGAAGCCAAAAGCAAAATATTGACACGTTTTTTAGGGTGCAGTGAATCTATGAGCTCTTCACCCGGCTTTTCTTTTGCACCGCTGCGCTTTAGTGATTTCCACAGCTCAGATCATTATGCGCTGGCTTATTTCCAACACTCGGGAAATTTCAACAAACACAAAGTACCGACGGCTTTCCCTTCCAAACTGCCCAAATCACACATGTAGTTGAAAATCTTAATGACATTACAATTTTTTTTAATTGACCCAAAACATCAGGTCCTCAAAACACGGCAGAGGACCTGATATACCGGTAGATGACACCAAATACAATCATTTTTAAGAAATTCTTTCATTTGTTTTGAATTGTCTTGTCTTGTATTATTGCCAATAGCACATTTTTAAAAATTGTTAAATGAATCGTGATTAATCAAGAATTGCTACCGTCTAATCAGGGTTGGATGATATATAGAATATACACCATTGTTCCACGTGCTCTTTACAGTCACTCACGCCATAGAAAACAGTGGAGAGAAGCGAATCCGCAGAGATAAATGAAAGCCTGTGCAATTTCAGAGACAGATATGCTTATATTTATTATATTGGTGTCAATTTATCCAATAAAGAGCAGAATTTTGCATTTATACAGTGATTGAGCATACATTTTTCCTACTGATTAGGACCTGAAAACCTTTACTCTTCAGGTATTACTGAACACCCGGCACTACAGGTGTATTGAATGAAACATTATGCAAAAAGGCAGACCGCGGGTAATAATTATAGCATCATAAACCAGTCATTACAGGAGGATCATAAGGATCGTCCTTATAACAGTTAAAGATGAACAGAAAAGGACAAAAGACCAGCCCAGAAGATGACTGTCCCCACAAAACCCTGTAAAGCCCACAGTGTTGGGGGAGGGAGGGGAGGAGACAGAGTGACCTCTCAAGACAACCAACAAATTGGGTTTGATATACGCTCCTGACATCCCCTAAACTAATAACCGGGAATTCTGGGCGGAGTAATTAGAGTGATCCATGGGCGGAGGCTATGACAGCAGAGGGGCTGCAGGGCTGCTATCTGCTCTGGTTCATGAACAAACAAACCACCACAACATCACCCCCCCATCGCCCCGGTCACATCCTGACGTAAACACTGCAGCATCGAGCTACAGATCAGGAACACTGATGCTCCCAAACGAAGAATATATCTACATTCAAATACAGTACAAATATTTTCTCAGAGCTACTAGAAGACGTTCACCAGGTCATCAGTCAGATCGCTAGACTGCTGCTAAACTTCATGTTGGTGTTAATAGTTGGCGTGGTCCTCAGATGTCTACAGCCGAGATCATGTTGACATACCCCATGTACAAGGGGGAATAGGAGTGTAGGGAATAATGGAGGAGGGGAAGAGATGGATGCTGTGCTACACCTAGGCTTGTGACAGGAGGGGGTATAAATGAGGAAGTAAGGTGTGTGCGAGCTGTCAATCATTACCTACAGGTTCCTCCATTTTTAAACAACATCATTAAAGTTACTCTTCCGGTTTTCACTAATAATTTCACGCCAACAGAACAGGCTGGCTAGGTAGTAACTACTTCCTTGTCTCTAAGAAAATTCACAAATCAGCACTATCTTGTTTCTATCTGTATATCTCTAAATGCGGTGAGATTAGTGAATATTCCCTATAAGCTACATCTTCTATAACGTAAGGAAATTATGGCCCTATAGGTACAGTATGAAATACATCTTTCCTTAATTGTCCCAACATCCTGAGTAGTCCTGTTTCTAATGCAGGAAGTCAGACCATCAGTGCATCCTGAACTCTGCTGACCTCCACAGAAAAACAGGCCGGTGCGATTCGTACACCCCTGTGTTTGAACCGCATAATCAATTCAGCGTTTTTTTACGCCACGCCGCTCTCCCTCCATCTGTTCATCTTTCAGCTGCAGTTCTGCCACAGATTACCGATTGAAAAAAAAGAACAAAGGTGCAGATATCCGACAGGATCCCACACAGACCATGCATTTGGCCTGAAAACGGCCCACCCGACTGATCAGGAGGCTACAGGAAACATGTGACCTCATAGTACTCGGGATACCTACAGGCGTTTCAGAAGTGCATGATTTGCCAATCCACATTTGATATGGATCTCATAAAAAGCTTTTTCTGTGCACTTTCTTACTCAAAATTACTCAAACTGTGATAAAAAAAAAAATTAAAAAATCATACAAAACTTATCTTGCGAGTCCATGCAATGTATATATTAGCTGGCTAAGCAAGCGTTTCAAAAATCAGCGGCCGGTGAGCGCTAATCACGGCGTATTAATAAAAACCCGGCTTCGTCTGAGCTAGAAATCAGTGGACTTCAGGAGGCACCGTGTGACTTTAACAAGCCGTAACATTAATCTGATGAGATCCAGATGGGAAAGATGAGATTCGCAGCCGCAACCCTACAGAAAGCCTCCGGCCAAATACGGACTGTGCCGAGGCAATGTGAAACAGATTCTGCTGAAATCCCAGAGGCATGCGGCCGGCACTAGGCTCTCGAACCATAGCGCCTCATTTCCAGCCGTCAGATCTGAGGTCCTCATTATCAGCCGAATAGTAAACAAGAAGCAGAGATGGGCTTCTCCACACCTCCTGAACAGATTAAATATGATTATACTTTTTTTTTTTTTTTTTTTTCACCTGTTTTTCAAGATTGGCAAATGCTATGCCAATTTAAACAAGAGATACAAAGAAGATAATGCTAGTAAAATCCAATAGAAAGTTGTCAATGTTAAAAACAAAAAAGCATTGAATTTTGTATGAATATGAGCAGTCATGTCACAATTCATTATAGCAACAATTGCATGTGCTTTTTAATGAAATTGGCCTGTATCTTTTTGGTGTCTATCTATCTCGGTGTATTAGGAGTGTACGGGGGAGATGGTAGTTTAAATTGTCCAGATGTGTGTGAGAGTGGCCAATCACATCTACTGGTTCCTCCCACTCATAAACGACATACACAAAACACAGACAACTGGCAAGCAATCCTGTCATTTTTTTCACAGTACAGTCCAAAAGTTTGGACACACCTTTTCATTCAATGAGTCTTCTTTATTTTCATGACCATTTACGTTGGTAGATTCTCACTGAAGGCATCAAAACTATGAATGAACACAAGTGGAGTTATGTACTTAACAAAAAAAGGTGAAATAACTGAAAACATGTTTTATATTCTAGTTTCTTTGCTCTGATTACTGCTTTGCACACTCTTGGCATTCTCTCAATGAGCTTCAAGAGGTCGTCACCTGAAATGCTTTTCCAACAGTCTTGAAGGAGTTCCCAGAGGTGTTTAGCACTTGTTGGCCCCTTTGCCTTCACTCTGCGGTCCAGCTCACCCCAAACCATCTCGACTGGGTTCAGGTCCGGTGACTGTGGAGGCCAGGTCTCCACTTTTTGTTACATAACTCCACATGTGTTCATTCATAGTTTTGATGCCTTCAGTGAGAATCTACCAACGTAAATGGTCATGAAAATAAAGAAAACACATTGAATAAGGTGTGTCCAAACTTTTGGCCCGTACTGTATATTTGCAACTGTAAATCCACAAGACACACTTGAAGTGAAATTCAGTTCCTATTTGTTCCCATGTTTAATAAAAAAAACTCCAGAATGTGAGGACATGAACCTGTCCTCACATTGAGCACATCTGATTCATGCATATGAAAATGCATGAATGAGATATGTCAGTTATGTTGGAAATCACCCCGGACACATTCAGTGCAGTATGCAAGCCTACGTTTGAACAGAAGTGATTAAAGAAGCTGCCATGGCAGCTGTCAGCGGCAGACATCAGTGAAAAAACACGCTGAAAGACTATCAGCATAATTGTTTTGAACATGGTGGCAGGGCCTGTAAATTAAATTAGAGCCCAATGTCCGACTGTGTGGATGTAGAGAATGGGACGCACGTCAGCGAGGTTCCGAGGGTTGGAAATTTGAACAACAATTTGTTCGACTGGTGACAGCCACAAACCTGTAGACTCTGCCTGCCCACACTTAAGCCACTCACGAACACCAAAAGCCACTAGCTGGGAACATGAAGGCAAACACCAATCTTGGGACGTCTTACATATGGATCCAACAATTATCGCAATTAAATAATTAGGGGGAGCTAATTGTGTTTTTTGTGGGGGTGCATTTTAATCTTTCTGGTGTTAATTACAGCACAAATTCCTCAAGGCTGAGAAGGTATTTATTTAATGTCATATAAAGCATTACATTTGGGAAAAAAAAAAAAAAAAAAAAAAAAACTCCTGAAACAGGTGACATCTTCATTCTTGGTGCCATCTTGCTGCTCTGTCCAGTGAATAAAGCGCTGATGTCCGACAGAAAGATTTTAACTTATCATGCAACAAAAAAGATCTGGTCACCTGCTGAATTTATACCAAATCCCCTGACATAAAAAACAAAGATGCCCTGCCCTACATATATAGATGGAGGCAGCAAATAAAAATACATCTGAATCCTACTGAATTGTGTCCAAGGCAACTCAGCCAGCTGGTTTACCTGCAAACATCAATAAAGGTTTTTTTCCCCCAAATATGAACTTTTTTAACGTTTTAAAGTAATATGCTTTGCGTATCAGTTTAGTTTAATTCCCCCTTAACAAGTGCTGGGAAAGAAAACTATATAATAAATAAAACTTGTGTAAAACTAGGTAGAGACGTGATGTGTACTTGAGACTGAATAAATGATTTTTCTATAGGCTTTAATTCGTAGGATTCCATTTCAGTAAACAATCCTTATTACCTTTTAAAATAACTAACATTATTTCCAGTTATGGTGACATGTAGGAAAGTAGCTATAATCAAACTGTACAAAAACAATAAAAAAAAGAAAATTTTCACTCAGGTAAGGTGATTATTCTCCTTCCTGATAAGGCGGCAAATTACATTCAAACGTTGATTAAACGAACAGACGCCAGACACAGACTATCAGCTGGTGAAAGCCCACATCCATACGGCTTGTATGCAAATTTCCCTTCTAGATAATCGCTCCTCGCTTAATGAAGTCGGGCAAATTCTGTAAACGCTGTTTAATGTGGTGGATCAAAAAAAAAAATCCATCTTGTGCACCACGGGCCTCTGTGAAGTGCAAACTAGCTACCCCCCACCCCACAAAAAAACCTTAAAAGACAAGAAAACTGTGTCGCCCAGCACAAATACATGAATAAATAACAACACTGTACAAAAAAAAAAAAAAAGCACGGGCCTCCCTCTGCCCCATCCCATCAGACCCAAGCAGTGAAGAAAACAGATCTCCACGGCGATGGCACACATCGGCGACAGAAAACGGGACGCGTCTCCTGATGATCCCATTCTGTCCTCCCCTGACAGCTGCACAAATCGCTTTTTCTCTTTCGTGAGCAAGACGGTGATAAAGCGAGTAATAACACCCTGGCTATTATTTAACAGGACCTTCTATCATCGTGGCACGTTATTATCCAGACAGCGGCAGCGTTACATCACCCGCCGTTCGTACTCAGGGAGAGCGTACAGGAAGTCAGGGGGTTGGGGGGGATTGATGAACTGACACCGAGCGAGTCGGAGCAGGACGGTCCCCCGGCCGGCGCCTACATCATTACCTCCGGTGAGAGATCCATACGGGGTATTAACAGAGGTGATCATCTTTTGTTCCCTGACCCGCCGCATTACCGCTGCGTCAGACGCTTGAGGGATCGGGCGCGGCCTTCGCCCCGCACGAGCACCTGCTTCCCATCATTACACACTCCGGCCCGCACTGCAGCTCATCAATTTTGCAATAAGTGCGAGTGCTGTGCAGGAACGATGAGTTTAACAACTGCGCGAGGTTCAAAGGCCCACCTGCTGCCTTCAAATGCACGTCATGGCTTTCACACCGTTTTAATAAAACTTGAATTGGCTTCCATTAAAGACTGACTGAGAAGACAACAAGTCAATGTTCAGCCACTGGCCACTTTTTAAAAACTCATAGCCATTTCTGACGGACATTTTATTAACTGATCATCATTTTTTTTTTATTATTATGAATTTTTCAACCTAGCGGGTAAGGAAGTGGACTCATAACTGAGGGGTTGCGGGTTCAAATCCTGAAACGCAAAAGTGCCACTGAAGTGCCCTTGATCACGGTACCGTCCCCACACACTTGCTCGCTGCCCACTGCTCACCAAGGGTGATGGGTTAAATGAAAAAAACACATTTCATTGTGTTACCGTGTGGACAAAAGTTTTTCACAGTTTATCAGAAATCACTGGTCAGTTTCCAATCACTGACCAGATCGGACTTAGATTACGGTGGTGTTGTGTTGGTAGATGTGGATCAGTGTGTTACTGCTGGGTAGATCATGTTACAAGACCTATACATATCCAGCTAACCGCCATCCTGTGGTCAGAAACTAACTCCCGATGCAGTGGTGGCCTAGCGGTTAAGCACCGAACCGTTCTCTACGCCCCCGTAATCAGAAGGTTGCCGGTTCGAATCCCGATCCGCCAAGGTGCCACTGAGGTGGCACTGAGCAAAGCGCCGTTCCCCACACACTGCTCCCCGGGCGCCTGTCACGGCTGCCCACCGCTCACCAAGGGTGGTGGGTCAAATGCAGAGGACGCGTTTCATTGTGTCGCCGTGTGCTGTGCTGCAGTTTTTCCACAACGACAAGAAGAAATCTCTAACACAGTGGCCACACTTTCCATCCGCAGCAGCAGCTACCTTGTTTGTGCCGCTCAGCTTGCGTTTGACCTCCGCACACCTCTCCGTCAGCTGGGCGAGCTCGGATCGCGCAATCGACACCTCCGACCCAGACGAGTCCGAACACGGCAGAGCCCTGTGGAACAAAAACAGGGCTTAGAGCGAGGCATCGCTTTCACCGAGGCGCTGTCCTTTCTGTCTACCTGAATGGAAAAAAGTAAACACGCCCCCATTTAAGGGACTGATGTTACAACACAAAATTAGATACCGCTGTAAACTAATCCCCGTGACATATTTAGTCGCTCGCCTATTCGGCCCTCGACCCCCAATTTTTTTCTATGACTGTCACAGAGTCGGCTCTAATGTGAAACAGTAGGCCGGCCAGTGCGATTGCGAGGCGTAACTAAATGAAATTACGCCGGAGCAAAGTGCTGTAATCCCGGCGATTATTGGATCAGAGGCGCAATAAGGGCCACTTAGGGCTGCCAGGCTGAAAGGCTTTCCAACACCTTATCGTTTGCGCCGATCGGCGGGAGACGCGTTGGGGAGCAAGCCGGAGGGAGGGCCTGGCCTGGACTTCCTCACACCTCCTGGGGGTCCGTCAGAGGCTTTCTAACGGAAAGCAAGCAAGCTTGTCAAGTCAGGGGCACTCGCAAACCTCAAATACGTAAACCCAAACTTTTTTTTTTTTTTTTTTTAAATCTCCCTTAATCTTGCAGGATCATAGCGCTAAAATCCCAACTAGAGAAATCCTGCTGAACACAAAGCCCACGGTGACAGCAGTAATCCCTTTAACTTAGCCAAGACATGCGGGGCCTTGAGGTGCCGAGCTGAATCCGAAATAAAAAGCAGAGCCTCCTTAAATGCCGGGACGCGGGTGGAGACGCTCTCTAAAATGACACCGCGAGGCCCGCAGGCCGACGTCCAAAGCCTGCATGAAATCCTGCGATTGGTCCAAGGCTGATTCCTTCGGCGAGCGGAAGCCATGTCGGTGGTTTTGCATATTCAGGGTTTCGCACCCGCTGAAGGCTCTGGTTCACCAGCATTTATAAAGTCTGTAATGGACTCATCCCATAATTGTCCAGTTAAGGAGATGGTTGGGCCGCCACTGAAAGTCACACTGCCTGAAGAGCCCAGACTGGCCTGCAGAAAGCACGTTATATGAAGTCTTGGGAACATGTAACAAAGAAAAATGTTTTTATTTCTCATGTACATACAGCATGCTGCTTTGTGCATTGTGACATCACAATGAGATTGATTAGTATTACACAGCTATTAAAGAGCATATTTTTGTGTGGATATAAAGAATTTCAAGGATTGTAGTAGGACTATGTACGGGAAATAAAAAAGGGCATAATATGCTGCTTAATGGAAGCGTGGTTAAAGCATCCTGCACTAATTAATTCCTATTAAAAATCCAGAAAGCCCACAAACACAGCAGAGATGATCTGTAAATCAGGCACCTGAGTCTCTCCACCAGAGAATCCAGAACATTCTCCACCTCTTGAGAGCGGCACACGTGGGAGCTCAGCCCCTCGGAGAGCAGAACAACCTGATGCATCATGGGAGAAACAGAGGAACAATAATGACAATAAATAATGACAATAACTAAGCTGACCGTCCTGGACAGCGTTCTTCTCACAGACATCCCCACAAACAGCATTTGACAGCAGACGTTACCCATGCCCTTTCAAGTCACAATGCATGATATTAATTTTTGGGAATTATTTTAAACAGGAACAGCACCTCTTTTTAAGTTGGTTTCCATAGTTACGATTTGCATTGCTTTGTAAGCCCATTGCTAGAGAAGGACATGCTTAAATGAGCTGGGTACTTAAAAATTTTGACCCGAATGCATAATTTACAGACTTCAAAAGCAGCTCATTTCATTTGTAGGCAAATCCCAAATTTATGCACATCTTTATTCAATGTGCGCTTCCCAGAGCCGTCTACAATTCATATTTATCCATTTACTGCCACTGTTTTACAAACTAAAACTTTATTTTAACGTTCCTTCTGTAAAGCAGCATCTTGTTTGAAACGGCCATGTATGCATGTATTATTATTATTATTATTATTATTAATAATAATAATAATAATAATACTAGCTGTATATCCAGTAGCTGTAAAGCTGCTGTAATGTAGTAAAATCATGTGCAAGTTTGTGGTGAAAGTGAAGTGATTGTCATTGTGAAACACTGCAGCACAGCACACGGTGACACAATGAAATGAGTCCTCTGCTTTTAACCATCACCCTCGGTGAGCAGTGGGCAGCCATGACAGGCGCCCGGGGAGCAGTGTGTGGGGACGGTGCTTTGCTCAAGGTGCCACCTCGGTGCCACCTTGACGGTTTAGGATTTGAACCCACAACTTCCCGATTACGGGTCAGCGGCCGCTAGGTCACGGCTGCCCCCGGGATGATTCTGGATCACAAAATAGTTGAGATCCTGGACTTAAAAAGGGGGAAAAGCTACTTTATTACTAAACTGCACAGGATGACGTGACACTGATCCTGGAATTATAACATCAGGAGGGTGAAATACCCATGGTCTAATAAATAATGCTAAACATTCCTTTAACACGTTCTATCCCAACATTCTTCTCAAGCCATTCAGCATGTTACCATGGTGACATGGACTGTTTTACTACATTTTATGCCCTAAGGAGAGCACATAAGGGTATAAAAAATATACATTTTTGACATTGTACAAATGTTCTGTACACAGTCCAGAAGGTTCACTGATGCCTACCTGTCTCTCCAGCTGCATCACCTGAGCCTTGAGCAGGTTCACCCTCCTCTCCTCAAACTTCTCCTCTCCGCCCTCCTGAAGCAGCTGCTGATACTGCTCCCTGCACAGAGGCTGGGCGTCAGATACGGGCCTTTACCCCCCGACTCTGATTTTTACTTAATGCAGCTACACTGTCTGTCTGTGTGTGTGTGTGTGTGTGTGTGTGTGTGGCTCCTTCAATGGTTACCGCAGACAAATCCTGAAATTGAAAGCGCCTGCAGACTGGCTCTGTTGAAGCATTTTGCTTTTTCACCTGCCTGCGGCTTAGAGCGACTTTCTGGAGCTATTTAGCGCGTAGGAGGCTGTTTAACACATCGCTACACCAGCACTCTGAAGTTGTTCCTGCTGCCTGCATCACCTGAAACGCGCCCCACGTTTTATAAGAGAAGCCGTATCAAAGCAGGGTGGACCGGCGTACCTCAACTGTTCCAGTTGCGCTTTAAGCTCTGCATTCTCTGCTTGGAGTCTCTGCAAAGTGGAAACAAACCAGTTTTGAAAAATTTTACAAGTCCTATACAAACCTTTACAACACAATGTTCCACTAGTTTTATTTGGCACTTTCTGAGATTTCACTTTCAAATGTAAAACATCACATTTTGGAGGTTTATGCTTAAGATGTCATCAATTTCACTCGCCTGAGGTGATGATGCTCCCAGAGAACTGCTGACTGATGTGACACCATCTGAGAGGATCTTGCTCCGATCCTTTCCTGTCTGGAAAAGCCAAGCATTCATATGAAATGCAAATGTTCTAAATATTAGTGAATTAACCATACAAAATTTCATTAAATATGTCCAAGCATTTGAAGACTTCTTGAAAATGAAATAAATACAAATCATTAAGCTTTTGGCAATACTAAATGGCAGACCCTTTTTCACCAGATACATGAAGACATGAATTATATATTAGACCGGTCACTTATTAAAGGCTGTAATTTTCATGACATGTATTTCTTTTATTGCATATAACACTACAAACACAACATGTTATGTTTCCTCGTTTTTTTTTCCAACCTTGTATATCTGTTAGATGGTGTAATGGTTTAATAAAATGGTTCATTTTTTATATTCATTTAAGAGCGGCCCTTGGTCATTAACCCATGTCTTGATTGGCTGTAGATCACCAGAAGGCTCCCCACTCTTGCCTCAGTAAGGCTGAGTGTCTCTAGTGGAGAGACAGCGATTAATGGTAATTTATGGCCTGTGCATCCTGTGATGACTTCACCCCTGAGCCCCCTGGGCCCCAAGTCCTTTAACCCCCCCGGCTCACCCCCAGCCCCAACACCCCCGCTCTGTTGCGGATTAAGAAACGATTGGTTCTTTCGCAGCTTAGCACTGAATATCGAGCTGAGAACCGGGGGAAAGTCGAAAATTGCAGACCTTTTTTTTTCTGTCCCATGCAAGATTCCCACCAACAAAAGCGATTATCGGCCAAAAAGTAGACGGGGGGAGAAACGGAGCTCCTCTGTACTAGAGTGTGACGAATGATTCCCCCCGACACATCTGGCATGAAAACGCTCAGTGTTTGAGTTGTGGGAAAGGGCGTTCCGGGCTAATCCGCGCAGAGTCACGCTGCTGTCAGGGTCCCGCCGGGGACGTCGGGGGGCCCTGCTGGAGGCAGCTGCCCATCAACAACTGACTTCCTGAGTCTCACTCCACACCTGAACTCAGGAGCCCGCATGGGCCACGCCTCGGACCCCGCATAGGCAGTTCTCCAGTTCTAATGTACCGTGCAGGCTAACAGAACCAACTGTGTCAATGTCGCTGAAAGATAAAGCACCCCTGGAAATTACTAGAATGAGCAACCCTTCTCCTTTGAAACAATGAGAAGATTCTTTTTTAGGTCTTTTAACCGAACAGAAAGAACTATGAGTTGCAAGGCCACGTGTCACAGCTTGGAAAAACGTTTTCATATCACACCATTGCAATCAGCAAAAAAAAAAATTAAAAAATGCAGACTCTGCAAGAAAAACCCTTAACACGTTAAATACAGAAGCAGAAAGACGTTGTTGTTTTAAGGATCTCAAATGATTTCCTCCATTCCATCAAAACAGGGACGGACAAAAGCCGGACGAGCAGGTAAAACTGAAGAAAGAGCGCCATCTAGCAAACAGAAACAACCGGGCAGGGTCTCAGCTCAGGGTGGGCAGCTCCGTGTTCATGTTTTATACGAGATCTGTCATTGTAAAGCCAGAACGATGGAACCCCAAAAAGGAGACACACAACAGTATCTTCTTCTTCTGTTGGCTTCAGCTTCTCCCATGACCTGTCACCATTTTCCTCCATCCTCTTTATATTCCTCAGCATCTCAAACATCTTTATCCAGCTTAGCCGGTCTTTTCCTCGGACGGAAATCTGCGTCTGCAGGCCAATAAAAACTTCGGCTACACTTTTTGTACGCTTAGTGTTGGAGATGTGGGGGCCACTTGCTGGTTTGAGATTATGACTGCTCTGCTTTTTTGGCCGCGCTGGAGGTCTGTTCGTCGGCTCTCCTGGCAGAGAATTAAAGGGAGCGGCATATTCCCAGCCAATGCAGATCCAGTGGGCATTAGAGTTCACAAATCCTTTAATCAGCCGATTGCAGCGGCCAGTTGGGCCCTTATCTCGCCCCGCAGCCGGCCTCCGGCGCCCCACCATCGCCCCCACGCCACCCTGCTTATTGTTGGCGGGGAAGAATGTGGAGTTGACCACGCCAGCCTCGGCGAACACAATCGAGACGGGGCTCTGGTGTGTAATTACAACACAACGAGTGAATAGCAGTGGAGGGGCTCTCCGCGAGGGGCCTACATTACCGGCATGTCAGCCGAAATTAAGTGCAACCACATTTTTTTTTTTGTATATGTGTGTGTGTGCGTGTGCATAATTTGTCTAAAGCAACCATGAGACAGGAGGCCACACAATTATGGCTTTGTGGGTTAGGTAAACAGAAATGATTGAGGCATAGGGAACGGGTGCATTATGGTGCAGTGAATGGGAAGAGAGGTTAACGTGGTGGGTTAACGGCGAGTACTGCACCTCTACACTCAAAAAGGGTTGAGTAAGATGGGGAAAACGATAGGCCTGCAGCAGGAAAGATCATTCAATTTCGATTAAAAAAGTACTTCCATGCTGTCACCTACAGATTATTTTAACTGTGGCCACTTGTAATACGTTCATTAATTTCCCACACATGCACACCGCCATTGAGAAGTTGAGGGTTAAAAATTGATGGGTTATTTGCTGTGGTTCATTTAAAGTATTCAAGGGGTTAAAGTGAAGTAACAGTGGGCGTGTCTGCCGTGCAGGGGGATCACGAGCGGCAACCAGTGATTGTCTCTCGCTCACGAAATCACAGCCGGTTTAAGTCGAAATAACCGCACACGTGGATTTGACGTGGATAAAATTCAAAAATTTTAACGGTCGGCTGCAAGCAACGTGAAGAGACGGACCCACAAATCAGTGCGGTGGCATGATGTCACCCCACTTAAAAGTATAAAGGAGGCCCACATCCACTGAACATTTCTGTACTGTATATATTATTTGTATTTACTAACAAATTGACAACATGACCAATATGTTGATGGATCAAAACTTCACTACTATACTCACGGAATAAAATATCGAAAAAATAATGACGTCACTGCCCCAAAGTCACGTGGTGGCCTAGCGGTTAAGGAAGTGGCCCTGTAATCAGAAGGTTGCCGGTTCGAATCCCGATCTGCCAAGGTGCCACTGAGGTGCCACTGAGCAAAGCACCGTCCCCACACACTGCTCCCCGGGGGCCTGTCATGGCTGCCCACTGCTCACTGCTCATGTGACAATCACTTCACTTCACATTGTAAGACATGTGCTTTCTTTGAGACACAGATGACACTAAATCTGAGATCTACCATCAATTTCGGTGAATGATTAGTAAGTTGCAAATGACTACGACACGAATGAGGTGTCCATCAGCGAGAACATTTCCTTTTTCAGGCCAGGCCACAGCTTGAAGAGTTGGTAGAACTTCCGTAAGCTGCAGTTGCAGACGCAGCCCCTGAGACTCGTGAAGGCGAGGGCTAAATGAAAAGTGAACACGAGCTGCGCTAATCCCAGCAGGAAGTCGTACAGACATGACACGTCCAGTGCCAAAACACAGGGCTTAATTAGTGAGCAGTTCCGGTCTGACGGTCAAGGGCGTGACCTCCTTTGGGGGAATAATGAGCCAGGCAATGTTTGGGGCCTCCGGCTGCGGCCGGGTCGCGGGACCGGGGTGCTGATTGCCGCTGCAGACGTGCTAAACTGACAGATTCAGGTGACCGGACAGTGAACCGTGCATTTGGCACCGGGTGCCTGAAATATTTGCCGGCTGCCGAAATTCTCTGTTTGGTGTCTTTTGTTTCCAGTTGGCGGAGCTCGACACGAACCCGGTCAGCTCGTCGAGCCTCGCTCTGAGGATCTGGCGTTGGGTGGGGGCTCCGACACCCCCCCCCCATGCCCCCCTCCCCACCAGCTTCATCAGAAGCTGACAAAAAAAAAAAAAAGACATTGCAGCTCGCATCTCTGCGTACATGCTTGAGGGGAAAGTCGTGTGTAAGACTTCACAAATTCATTCTTCTGCTGAAAACGACAAAAGTGGTTTGAACCTCTGGAAGCCAGCTCTCAGCTCCCAAATCTGAAACAAGCTCACCACAGGCCTCCATTGCTCGGAATATTACCCTGCTCGCTGCTTACCAAGAACAGATCAAATCTTAAACAATAAACAAAGTCTGAATTGTCTCCGTGCACACATGAAGTGAAGTGAAAGTGAAGTGATTGTCATTGTGAGACACCGCAGCACAGCACACGGTGACAATGAAATGTGTCCTCTGCTTTTAACCATCACCCTTGGTGAGCAGTGGGCAGCCATGACAGGCGCCCGGGGAGCAGTGTGTGGGGGAGTAGTAGGGGTGGTAGTAGCCTAGTGGGTAACACACTCGCCTCTGAACCAGAAGACCCAGGTTCAAATCCCACTTACTACCATTGTGTCCCTGAGCAAGACACTTAACCCTAAGTTGCTCCAGGGGGGGACTGTCCCTGTAACTACTGATTGTAAGTCGCTCTGGATAAGGGCATCTGAAAAATGCTGTAAATGGGACGGTGCTTTGCTCAGTGGCACCTTGGTGGACTGGGATTCGAACCGGCCACCTTCTGATTATGGGGGAGCTTCCTTAACCGCTAGGCCACCCGTGTCACATGTGACCTAATTTCTAAAGCATGCGACTAAAATAAATTTGAGGTCGCATTGGGGCGACCAGCCATTCAGTTTGAAAAAGAGTCTCCAAAAACTCCCTGTGGTTTAAATGACAGACATATATTAGGAAAATATTGTATTCAACACCAATCAGAGGTCGTGAAGGGCGGGGCCCACCTCTGATTGGCCGTTGTCCATATTCCTGTTTGAAAGTGTGCATGCTGCAGTCAGACAGAGAGAGGTGAGTAGCCTGGACCCGTCAGAGTGAATGTGGCCACGGATTAGAGGGTTATTCAGCCCTTAATAGTGAGATCCGAACCAGACACGTACAGCTTTTGAAAAGTAAAGGAAGCAGACCTGTAATCAGAAGGTTGCCGGTTCAAATCCCAAACCGCCAAGTGACACTGAGGCAAAGCACCATCCCCACACACTGCTCCATGGGCGACTTTCATGGCCGCCCACTGCTCACCAAGGGTGATGGAATAAAAGCAGTCACCTGACTACTCATTTACTGTACAAGCCAGAGTAAAATGACAGAAATGAAATGTTGAGAAAGCACAGTGCAGCTATAAAACACATTAAACGCAGTGATAAATGTACTGGACCAGTGTCCCCTCTTCCTGCCACCTTTCAGCAACAGGCAGAGGCAAACAGATCATCAGGCCGAATTGATAATCAAGTTCAAGCCCTTAAAACACTTTTCATTTAGATTTTCTTTTTATTTCCTTGTTATTTCAGCTCAGTGAAGCATTTTAAGCACCAACACATTTGCAGACGTGCTTCAGCCAAAGAACTTTATGTTAACCAGATTGTCAGTTTACATTTTACATTTAGAGCATTTATCAGACACCCTTATCCAGAGCGACTTACAATCAGAAGTTACAGGGACAGTCCCCCACTGGAGCAACTTAGGGTTAAGTGTTTTGCTCAGGGACACAATGGTAGTAAGTGGGGTTTGAACCTGGGTCTTCTGGTTCATAGGCGAGTGTGTTACCCAATAGGCTACTACCACCAGATTACAAGTCAATATTGCCTAAATGGACAGTGGTTAAAAAAAAAACTGAACATGTAAATCTGTTGTCCTGATGCACATGCATGTGTCAGCCGTCCTTATTTAGGGACAGTCCCCCTGGAGACACTCAGGATTATGGGTCTTGATCAGGCACACAATGGTAGTGAGTGGGGTTTGTGTCTGTGACTTTGTTACCATCAGCACTAAAAAAAAAAAAAAAAAAAGGAAGGAAGGAAGGAACGAAAAAAGCAATCCCAGAAAAAGCAACACATCCCCAATGCGTGCTCACCAACTCCCAGAATGCAACGCTGGTGTGTAATTCCCATGCTGCGTGTCTTTTTCAGGAAGCAGCGTTCAGAGGATGCTTTCTGGATGACGTTTACCGGCTAATCTTAATGAAATGAAGCCCAGACAATGTATGAATCCCCTGGGTGACATTATTATAAGAATATGCAGCATAAGTAATCTGTTATTAAGAAGGAAAGGCAAACGTGCCCAGATGAAGCGTCATGTGACAGGTGCAATGCAGATGTGGAGCAACAGTGACATCTGGTGGTTGGAATGGGAACGACATTTTGGTCAAAAGTGCGAGTATATTCCCATCACTTCATGTTTTGTTGCACATTATCATCTCAAGCTTCATCATGGTGTGCGCAGCATAGGGACCTCACCCGCTGTAAACCTGAAGGTGATTCAGGGAGGGCAGACAGTTCATAAAGTCATACAGTCTGACCTGAGCAGCATTTTACCAGTTTCAAAATGTTGTGAACATTCATCGTGATATTTTGGGTCTACGTCAGAATCAGAATGCCGCCTTCAAACGTTTTGGTTGAAGTTCACCAATCAGACAAAAACTTTATTATTATCTGACGCAAGTTTCCCCACAATAACTGAAAGATTGTAAACAAATGAATTTTGTTAAAAATG
Source organism: Denticeps clupeoides (assembly GCF_900700375.1). Taxonomy (NCBI): domain Eukaryota; kingdom Metazoa; phylum Chordata; class Actinopteri; order Clupeiformes; family Denticipitidae; genus Denticeps; species Denticeps clupeoides. Next base: position 15,093,773 of record NC_041717.1, on the reverse strand, counting down.
TTATATAATTTTATTGGATGTGTGCAAGTAGCTCTGCACATTCAGTAGGGGTAAAAAAAAAAAAAAAAAAAGCTCCGCTTATTATCAGAGTTGACTTTGAAGCAGCGCCTACCTTCGGCATCTGTTTGTTGGACCTCATTGAAACCTGGAACAAAATGCAATCGTTGCACTGCTTCGGAAGCGCAGGGTTCGGCAGCCTTTAAAGAGCGCGAACGGAACGAACGTCGGTTCCACGCGGTGGCAGCGGCTACCGCACGTTGCTACGCGCGGCTAGTAACGCAGTTGCAGCGCCTCGCTCGCTTCCGTCCCAAATGTTCAGCGTTCATATCGTTCATTTCCACACTTCACAGTTGAGGTTAACACAGACACCGTTAATAAGTATTAACGTCAGACGACAAAACGCTGATTTGTAGCGGTTTGTTTACGATGCTGCACACTGTATGTCAAACAGTGCCGCTCTCGGCTTTGAAAATAGAATAGACTGCAATTATATTAATAATGAAGATTTTAACTTGTACGTGATCGTGTCGGTGAATTAAATGTATTTCGCAAATCTATTGAACCAACATTCTCAGAAACTGATCGGCGAGTGACGAGACTTTTATTGTGACACAAAGTACGAGCCTTGACCCGGAAGTTGCCGAAGTGCTTCTTCGCAGGCGGTCACGTGTTCTCTGGAGCGGCTCGCTTCCAACTGAAGAGTTTCTCGCTGCAAAGTTGAACGAATTGATTGCTTTCGTTGGCGCCGTCCAACGATGGGGAAATTAAACGTCGTGGTTTTACGGTATCTCTCCCGGGAGGATTTCCGCGTTCTTACTGCGGTGCGTACCGACAACATGGCTAGCTAACAAGCTAACTCACGTGTGCTAAATATGTGCCAGCTTCTCAGTCAACCCAGCTATAAAACATTATGACAGTGAAGTCGGCCGCGATTTAATCTTCGCTCCCATTGCTAAGTCGACACGCACACGTCTCAGTGCTGCGTGTAATGTTTTCATGTGTTTACTTTTAAGTAATGTCTCTTAATAACAGGTTGAAATGGGAATGAAGAATCACGAAATTGTGCCAGTCAGCCTAATTTCTTCAATAGCCAGTCTTCGACATGGAGGGTGCAACAAGGTGCTGCGAGAACTGGTGAAACACAAACTCACAGCATATGAACGAACCAAAAGTAAGTTTTTTCTCCTTTATATATATTGTCATGGGTTGTCAGACAGTGAACACAGCTTTCTCTTGGCTCCAGCTGTACAAGGTTATCGTTTGAACTACGGAGGATATGATTATTTGGCTCTGAAGACACTGTCATCACGGGATGTCGTGGCATCAGTGGGAAATCAGATGGGTGTGGGGAAAGAGTCAGGTGAGATGAGTTCTGACATGCACAATATGTCATATGTTCAAAAGATATCAGGCTGACATAACAAGAGGTTCCAGAATGGTTTGAAATGTGTAGTTTGCACTGACTCTTGATTTGCTTTGCAGATATCTACATTGTGGCGAATAACGAGGGTGAGCAGTTTGCTCTCAAACTTCATAGACTTGGAAGGACATCTTTCCGAAACCTAAAGAACAAGCGTGATTACCATAAACACAGGCACAGGATGTCATGGCTCTATCTGTCACGTCTCTCTGCCATGAAAGAATATGCCTACATGAAGGTATGTTGTATGGTTTTTTGTTGATCATGCAGAGCTAGCAGATCACAAGCATTTTATTTCCTTTGGTTTCTTCTTTCAGGCTCTGTATGACAGAGGGTTTCCTGTCCCAAAACCCGTGGATTACAACAGGCATGCAGTTGTAATGGAGCTGCTCGCTGGTTACCCGTTGTGAGTTGGACGCCTTATGAATGATTGAAGATGTGTAAATCTCACATGAACTGTGAGAAATGGGACGGAACCTTTTCCTTTATGAAGACTTAAGGGAACAAATTCCAGATCTGTCTGTCTGAGCTTCCGCCCTCTAAATGATGAAGCAGAATGACTAAAAGCACTCTTTACACCTATCACCAATTCTAGCCACCGCAGGACCATAGTCAGGCTAGTAGAACTGGTATTAATATTAAATAATCTCACAAAGTGAATTTTTATAATAGGGGACTTGTAAAGGAACACATTGTTAATTTATTGCTTAAATTTGCACCCATCATCAGATGACTTTAATACCACCAGCAGCAAACCATTTGAGATTCTGGACTGTACTTTGCTCAGTGACCCCTCAATTCAATTCGAACCGGCAACCTTCTGATTACGGGGCCGCTTCCTTAACTGCTAGGCCACTGAGGTGCCACAGAGCAAAGCACTGTCCCCACACACTGCTCCCCGGGCACCTGTCATGGCTGCCCACTGCTCACCAAAGGTGATGGTTAAAAGGACACATTTCACTGTGTCATAGTGTGCTGTGCTGTTTCACAATGTCTTTCACTTCACTTTCACTGAATAGATTTATTAATTTAACCTTCTCTGACATACAGATGTCAGATTCGAGATGTGAAGGACCCATCTGGCCTGTACAGTGAGGCCATGGACCTGATAGTCAAACTGGCCAACCATGGGCTGATCCATGGTGATTTCAACGAGTTCAATCTCATGCTTGACGACAGCGATCACCTCACCATGATTGACTTTCCACAAATGGTGTCTACCTCTCATCCTAACGCGGAATGGTGAGTGGAGTGGTGTTATTGATTAATCCACGTCTATACACTAGTAAAACAGACACATGTCTATACACACGTCATTTATCCCTTTCAACCATTTTCCACTTGTTCCACTATTCACAGGTATTTTGACAGAGATGTCAAGTGCATCAGAGATTTCTTCATCAAAAGATTCAGTTATGAAAGTGAACTGTATCCTACTTTCAAAGACATAAGGTAGCTCTGGTTTTGCGGTTTTTAATATTGAGGTTGAGGTTGTACAGACATCGTGTAACGTCATCGGTTCTGATGTGCCTGTAGGCGGGCATGTTCTCTGGACATTGAGATTGCTGCTAGTGGCTACACCAAAGACATGCAGAAGGATGACCAGCTCCTCCACCCTGAGGGACCAGAGGCCAGTGAGGGGCAAAGTGATGAGGAGGAGCTGGATGAGGGGCTCACTGAAGAGTTTCACCCCCACCCTGAAGAACACGTGGACCTGGAGGAGTACAGAAAGAACATGCTGGAGTTGGAGGGTGAGGTCAGACCAGCTGAGTCTGGAGAGGATGCACTTCCACCAGACGGCCCCAGTGAAGCTCAGCAACGTGAAGCCAGGACTGAGGGGGACGTGTGTGCCGGTAGCGAGGAGGAAGACGATGAATGCCCAGATCTGGTAGATTTGTCTGCAGTCAACAAAAATTATCAACCTTTCAGGTACTGCACCCCAAAAAGACAATTTAAACTCCGCAAATGTATTTTATTCTGTCATATTTCAAATGACACTGTCTTCATTTTTATGTTGTGTAATGTCTGCAGAGACAGTGAAAGCCTCCAGCATGTCAGTGAGCATCGGAGAAGAACCACCAGTGAGAGCACAGTTGGCAGTGTGGGCAGCTGCTCCACCATTCCTCCAGTGAGTTCCGCCTGTGACTGCCTATCCAGTCACGTGTTTTTATTGGATGCTCCACTCCAGTACATGTCATGAATTATGAATTTCCTCAGCAGAAATTTTACAAATTTCAATATCCTCATAAAATGTCTCTCTGTGCACACTTGGGGGTGTGATAATAAGGAAAGATGGAAATTTTGTGATATGTGATTAGTTTATCGAAGTCTGAAGCCTGTGTGTGGCAAAAATATTTTTATAGCAGTAATATAAAAGTTTATATGGTAGTTTAATATTATTTCTTCCATTCTATTCACATGATTGCATCATTGAGAATTAGCCTGTAATAATTCAGCAAATCATGAAATCTTGATGCCAGCCATCAGCGTATTTCTGCAGACATCTAGAGAAGGTGGTGGTGATTGGAAGTACAATGTTACTTTAACCCTGGCAACATAATTAGCATATTGAATGCCATGTAAGGCATCTCTCACGTCAAGATTTAGGTGCCGAAAACAAAATTATGATGACACTACTTTGTCAGATGTATTTTGAGTAGGCGGGGCTTATGGTAATTATTTTACCCTACGTGTTTGTTGCTCTTTCCCTGCTGCATTTTTTTGTCCTACAGATTGATAGGCCATTCTTGTCTGACTGCAACGCGGTGCATTGGTAACACAATTCTTTTTTTTAAATTCCTGATTAGAACTGAGGGGATGTCATTAGCATGCGGTGGGTGCATCAGCACACAAATGCACCGCAGCCCAGTCCAGCCATTTAATCCAATGTCAGCCAGGCAAAATCAATCGTCCCAGACACCCAGTCACATGATCACCAGATTCGATCATGACCAGGGAGGCTTAAGTGGCTTTCTGAGTCACATGACCCAGCCTGGTTGCACAGTCTGCTCTCTGCTGAGTGTTGGGTTGCACTTATCGGCAGCCGCAGAGGGGGGAATAGTGAGACGGTGCTGCTGAACAAATTCATTCCTCTATTGATGCCTGCTGTCAGACATGCATTTCATTTCATTTTTTTTTCCTTTTCATGACGCCAATCACCTCTCTCTGTTGCTCCTAGAGTCTCTCCCCCAATTTATCGTTTTACCCAAACACCACTCCATTATGCTGCAACCTCTTTGCCAAGGGAGCAGCTGTGAGGGTTTGCATTACAGTGTGTCTGGGAATTCAGTTGAATGTTACTTTCTCTCCTTGATCTTTGCTCATACTGGCTCAGTTCCTAACTCACTCACAGAAATGTATTTTACACAATTTAATTCAAAAAGGTAAATCTTTCAACCATTTTCAGAAAGTGGACATTCTGTGTAGTCCTTGCTTTTTATTTTTTACTAATTTGAGGGTCTGGTTTAACAATTTGACATTTGTGACTTATGTAAAACAGAGAATATGCCTTTATATGGTAGCTTTTTTTAACGTGTGTGTGTTTCTGCTAGGAGGTGATCCGGCAGAAAGTGAAGCGGCAGCTCACCAAGCAGCAGAAATCCGCCCACCGTCGCCGCCTACAGAAGGGCGAGGCCAACGTGGTGACGAAGGAGAGGAGGGAGAACATGAGCAACATCAAAAGCAGCTTGGATGCTGTCCACTTCTGGGGCTGATTCTTGCTCCACGGCGCCCCCTGATGGACTTTTTCATGGCATGTCCTTCAATGTAAATAATAAAATACTGTCAGTCGTCTCTGTTCGTAGTCACGTCTTCGCTTATTTGATTCCTGCAGAAATACTATTAGTTTTTTACCCATACACAGGAAATTGTTTTTGTCAAACAAGTGAAAAATGCTGAATATTTCAGTTTAAAGTGAATCAAGTTAGCATGCTTAGCCGTCCCCATGGCTGGCCTGGGATGTACAGTAGGCACGGCAAGCGTGCACCGGCATAAAGGAGGTGGAAACAAGGGGCTTCAGTGAAGCAGTGCCGCTGTGTAAACTTGGTTGACGGTGTCCTTTGTGGCGCCAGCCGGCTGTGCCAGGAGAGGACGGCATGCCATGGATCACTGTTTACATTTCCCACAGCAGGAGATTCAAACAAGGCCCACTTTATCCAGGAAGCATGCAGGTCATGTCAATACAACCCCGCCCTGTATTTTAAACATTGTTTTTAGGCCTGACTTATGGGTACCATACACCTTCTTCTGGGTTATTTTTCAGGTTTCGACGTGATGACGTGGTAATGGATCATAAGGCAAACATCAGTCTTGGTGCCCATGTGTGAGTGAAAAGGCTTTCATTAGTCACATGTCTGCACCCGGCGGGCGTTCCGTTATTTCCTGCACAGGCTGCCCCAGCTCTTCACTCTAGAAGATGTAAACATTAGAGGTTTCTCACCATCTGCTCGGCTTTCACAAGCGCTCCTCACTCTGCTGTGTTTGATTGACATGAAAACTTCGGCTGGGGTCACGTGAGGTCAGCGGTTCCCAACCCGACCCTCTGGGTGCTGTACCACCATCCCAGCACACCTGGACTATATAATCCTGGGATAGTTTGTGGAATACCCAGAACCCATATGTGATTTGACAGTTCCGTTACAGCTTTGATCATACACTGCAGATGATGAATGATTGATTGATGCCATAATATGTTCTACTTGGGTATTATACTGATTCATTAAAAAATGAATAGCTGGAAAAATGTGATATATTATGAAGTGAATTTTTTGCGTTATGTTTTATGTTAATAGTTATGGCCCATATCTTGTGGAAATCAGGAATCCAGTATGTCAGTTTATTAGAATATACCCACAATACAGAAGTGTCCAATCTCCCATAGGTGTTCCGCTACTGAGAAGAGAAGATCTGATGACTGAAACCCATTCCTGATAGATAGATATATTGATAGATACATAGATAGATAGATAGATAGATAGATAGATATGAAATTAAAATACAAAAATTAATAACTGCTGTGGAAGAAAAGAATAAAACCCCTGAGGATTTGATTCTCTGGCCTGTTTCATTTTGAATGTGTTGCCCACCCCCTCTCTGTGCCGTGATTGTCAGAAGCCCTGTCAGTTATGCAAAACACTCCGGCTCCTTCCCAGGAACCTTACAATGAGCCTCGTATCATGAATGGACTGGCTGAACACAAGCCCCGCCGACCTGCACGGTTTGAATGCGAGGCGTTCGGTTTCAAGGCGCTGCAGATAGCACCATATCCCATCCGTTGTTCCTGAAAGAAGACAAAGATGAGCCTCTAGTCGAGTATGAGACTGATGACCATTAGAGGGATAGTGTGGCAAAACATTACATGTTGATCGCTCTAGTGCAGGTTCAGAGGATAGTCTTCAGATGTCTCCGACTACAGAATGTCCAGGACTACGTCCCTATGAGTGAAGAAATCCAGTGTGTACATTTACATTACCCCATGTGTAACTGAGGACATGGGACCGTTGCCACAGCACAACAGAGTTTGCTTTGCAGAATCGGTTTGATTTCGACCTGGCCTGAGTGAATTGAGAAGGGGGCTGCAACATTCCTTCAAGGGGATTGAGGCACTGCCTGTGGGTGTGTGAGTTAGATTTTAAGGGGGCAGAGGCGGGATTGAACCACAGCAGCCAACCTCACGGCTAATTAGTTCAACTCTTGACAAAGGTGGGCCAACTACAGAGGGGGACCCCTGGGGCAGCCTAGCTGCGCCCGCCACACTTGATTGGAGGCCCAGAGGAGAATGGAGTTTAAAAGGGGTGGGGGCACCCCCCCCCCATCATTTGTTCTGCTGGGATCGGAGCTGGAGCTGGAGTTGGAGCACTTGGCCGTTCACACAGACCTGGAGCATGTGAGAGAGAGCTGCTCCTGGACGGCGAGGACCCATCAGAGACAAGCATGTTCAAAACCCACCCACAGGATGATGCCGTCTTCAAAGACTGTAAGCAAAACAGCGTTTATATTCATAATCATCATTCCAACTTGACTGGTATTTACTGCTCTGTGGGACCTGTGGTTTTGATAGGCTGTCTTTCAGCTTTGATATGATAAGATCAACAGGGTTGGATTTATTTTTATTCATTTATACATTTGTCAGCAGTATAGAATCACTACTCATAGAAAATGCACATTTAACATTAGTGAACCTGCATACAATTTTTAATAACAAAATATATTGGCTGGATACATGTAAATTCCAGTCCATGTGGCACAGTGCTGCCCATTGAAGATTAATCCACAGCATGTGTTATTAGATATATTGTTACATGCACACGATTATACTTATCAGACCATGGAATAATATTTACTCTGGGTGGTGCACACTTTAACTGTTCCACTAAAATAAATGCATTCCACTGGAATGAAGTAGACCTGCTGCCCTCTACAGCAATGTGTAATGCTCTCCTCTTTAATGCGATAATGGATGTGTTGCAGCCACATTACTGACTGTCTGTTGGTTCATATCAGTCATGCACTCAATATAATGTACCAGTACGCTATACTTTCAAGTTTGTAGTATGTAGTTACACTACCATTCAAAAGTTTGGATGCACCAACTCTGTGGTTGTTATGGAGACATGTTGAGTATTTTTTTGTTGGAGGAGAAAGCTAAGTATGATTGCTTTGTTCACTATTGTCATCGTCAAAAGCAACTTCAAGAGATGCATTTTTTATTTTACAATCACGTGTCTTTAGTTATTTTATATAATGTAAAAAATGTCAGACCCATAAATAGGTGCGCACAGACTTTTGACTGGTAGTGTGTGTGTGTGTGTGTGTGTGTGTGTGTGTCAGTGTGTATCTGGTATGGAACAGAGCATTGAGTTCAAGAGTTGTTATCACAGGTGTAACACCTCAGAGAGGTTCATACACCCCCCACCCCCCACCCCCGACCCTCTTAGTGTAATTTCATAATGGCACTACAGGGCAATTGGCCATTACACAAAAATCAACAGCCAGGGTTCAAGTCTTAAGGTCACTTATTTGCTTGGCATGTCATTCCTCTGGCGAGATGTGATGAATTGGAGGCAGACCTGAAAAATTCTTTTTGGTTTTGGACAAGTTCAATAAACATTGGAGTAAAAGGGGTCTGCACCCACTTTTGACGGTCTAACTGTCCACCACCCTGACACTTAACTAAACAGTTCTCATCTGTGAAATGTCAAACAATAGAAAATGTTCCCTTTCTGGTACAGTTGCTAAAAGTAATATTTATATAAGCAGAGTGAAGTGATGAAATGTATTTTTTTAATGTTACAAAATTGTATTGTTTTAGTTGACAAAGCTGTGTCAATGCTGAGCTCATTTTCGCTGTGAATTTACGAATTTACAGTGAACGTCGTCTCCATGCTCCATCACTTCTGGGAGCAGAAGCAGGTGACAGGAGCCCACGTCCGGCCGGAGAGCCTGATTGTGTACGAGTCCTCCCCTTCTCCCAGCCCCCCATTTATCTGCTATGTCACCTTACCGGGGGGCAGCTGCTTCGGTAATTTCCAGGTAATTGAGCTGCCAATGAAACGGCATTGCAAAACGCGATGGGCGCGCACATGCTGCCCTGAGAGCAGGCGAGGGGCACCGAAGGACCTTACACCAATAAAGGTCTCATTCACTGTGAGAAAACAAGGGTCTCCCGGGGGCTCAGGCTGCATGTGAACATCCAACGAAAGCCAAAATCGAGGGGAAGATGTGAGGAATACGGGAGGGCCACAGGTGGTTCTCATTAGTCCTATTACACAAAACCCACCGCAAATCAGAGTGGTTTTTTTCCCGGAAAGTTCTAGAACTACAGACACCTACTCATGAAAATACGTTGTACTCCGTTTGTGCCAACTTGATGTTACAGTGCAGTTCTGTGTGAAAATGGATGTGATCTGTGGTGCCATCAATAATAAATATCCACAATGGTACCGATTCAAACCATAATCCGCCGTAATATCTAACAACTGTGGATCATCCGGAGCCCACATGCAAAGAGCTATTAACAAAGTTTAATATGGTGCAAAAGACAAAAGACCCGGAACCTTCAATGGCCTTTTTGTCTATGATCCAAGTACGTCTTTCAAGCAATTGCAGATCCATATACTAGGGCAGCAGCTGCTGCCATTTGGCTGGCCGGGGTCTTTGGCTTCACCCTCGATGGCTTTTATTCACATCAGCCCAGCCTCTTACATTCACATCCATTCAGCGGGGTCCCCTTTATTCGGTTTAATCCGTCCGGGCACAGCAGAGTGATTCCAGTGAAAACGCATTTCTCAGCATTTTCTACGGAGATCAAAGACATGCCATCCGCTCAGGCCCCTTAATTCCTTTTATGTTTGCACTCACTCACATGCACTGCCTGTTTTTTTACTTTTTTTATTGTTATTTCATTTGGCTAAAGTTGTCTTTAAATGCAGTCATTATATCTCTTATTTTTTTGCCGTAGCCACCTCCCCAATGGGTTCAGTGCATCTGATCTTGTTGGGCGAGCACTTACATAACCAGATTCTGAATCCCATGATAAAGTTGGTGTGTCATGATCAAATCGTCGTAAATTGCTTGGCATCAGCCACTGCTTCGTTTTTAATTCAATCATCCAAAAAACAGACAAGCATCATGGGACAAGCCGTGGCAGAAGAGACAGTGCGTCATGCGATCTCTGCTAATGAAAGCAACTCTTGTTTTCCGACGCTTCAGATCAGATTTATTGATCTGTCACACGCACATGCAAAATGCGTCTGCATAGAGCACAGCATCATGATTCATTGCGACAGTTATGGCAGAGGAATACTACACAAAGCAATAACATTGCTATGACGCTGCATAAAACAATAAGAAAACTCTATTGTTAAATGCCTTGTTAGTGCAATTCAGCTCAGCGAGTATGAAAACTACCCGTAAAACTGAATGGGCTCAATTAATTGCATTGACATTTGGACGGTAGTGAATATGCATCCTGCAACAAGGCATATTAGCATTGTTATCAGAATTAGGCTACATCCTAGTGAGACTAAAGCCTACAACACGTGAACCTGTGTGTGCAGGATTGCTCCACCCGGGCGGAGGCCAGACGCGACGCAGCACGCATCGCCCTGATGAACTCCATGTTCAATGAGCTCCCATCTCGTCGAATCACTCCAGACTTCATTGCCTGCAGCCTGAAGGAGGCTGCATCCACCACTAGTGTGAGTTTCACTGCATGAATGGCATGGTGCTACCAGGGGGGTTGGCAAGGTTACATTACGTTGCGTTAATCAGAACAGGGATGTTACAATGTCATGGGACTTCGACCAACCATCACTGCCCTGTGTCACATCTGCTATATTACTTAAGTGAACCTTTGAACCCTTGTTCCGATGCCTCTAAGAACAGGAGGCCAATGCAAAGTTAATGAGCTGCCAGAATGGTTGTCTGTGATGCTGTGCAGTGTGTTTGGCCTGAGAAGCGTACTGCCTCCTGTCTCGCAACAAATGAAGGTCAAAGTCAACTCTAAATGTACAGAGAACCTGTGAACCACTTGTCCTTTATTGCAAGCATCACATTCGTCCATGTCCTCCATGGCTAATGAAACTTGATTCTGCAGTTGCCCAGATTCCTAAAAGTATTCTGTTGTTCCCTCCATGTTCAGGAGACAATTGAGGATGCAACTGACCCCAGCACCGGCATAGGAGCATACTGTTTCATGCTTGAGTCAAACATCGGTAAAACAATGCTGGAATTTCAGGTACTTTGTTGTGCTTTTCTAACAAAATTGCATGTAAAAGTATTTTCTCATTTTTATGTTGATGATGCATTGCATTGTGTAACTTTTTATACTATGCCTTTTGTGATTTTCTTGTCATTTTATTCTAGGACAGCATATTAATTTCAATGCTAACTAACATCATATGATAACATCATATCTAGGCCTAGCGGTTAAGGAAGCAGCCCCGTAATCAGAAGGTTGCCGGTTTGAATCCCGATCCGCCAAGGTGCCACTGAGGTGCCACTGAGCAAAAGCACCGTCCCCACACACTGCTCCCCGGGCGCCTGTCATGGCTGCCCACTGCTCACTCAGGGTGATGGGTTAAATGCAGAAGACAAATTTCACTGTGTGCACTGTGTGCTGTGCTGCTGTGTGACAATCACTTCACTTTACTTTATATGAAGGAGGTCTAGTTAGCTGTAACTGAGAGAGTATGATGTTGCTAACCAGCTGTAATGTCCTTTTCAAAATGAATAAGAAGTTCTATGAAGATTTGATGTATGCATTTTAGTGATGGTAATGGAATACCCGATCGGCCTCAGGTATTCATGAATGTTGTAGCAAAGTGATCTTATATTCAAGTCGATACGATTTGTTATCATTGTGTTTAATTCAGTTTAAATCTGTGGACCATTTCCAAAGCATTCACTAGAATACTTTATTTATTCTAAAAACCTGCAGTATGCAGCAAATGTGTTATGCGCATAAGTTACATGTTGGCATCAAAACAAGTGTTTTTGCCCATCATAAATCATAAAGACTGATTGTAAAGGTAGAGTGTAAGGGTTCGAGGTTGATAGACTATACTGATTACACTTCGTGTTAGATAATAATCCATTGCAATCATGCAGAATACACCTCAAAAATGATAATGATTCCCAGTTTGTACATCTGCGCTTCATTATTTTTAACAGTTTTGAAGATGGCAGATGTCCAGTGAGACTAAAAGCGTTGTATTTTAACCACAACTGTTACAAAGACATTCCATGTGTGGCCTGCTTCTTCTGATGTCAGCTGATAGTGGAGGGATGTATATCATTCTAATGCTGCATAAAAGCACTGATTGATTTAAACCTTTTTTTGCAGTAAAATAAATTATTCTGTGCATGTGTGTGTTCCCACGTTCCCTAGGAAATTATGACAATTTTCCAACTTTTGCACTGGAATGGAACACTAAAATCTTTTCGGGAAAGAAAATGCAGTCGCCAGGTAGGCTTCAGGAGGAATTTTTTTAGATCCTTTCAGATAAATTTTATTACAAATCATGACATTTGCTCGATCTTGTCCTGTTTTCAGCATGTCATAAGCTACTACTCCCAGCACCGACTGGACGAGTGCACAAGGAGCCACATGGTGCTGGACTGGATGATGCAGGAGCAGCGCAGCCCTGGCCTGGTTTCCCACGAGCTGCAGGTAGCCCTGAGGGAGCTGGCCGATGCCAGGCGGGCTGGCAGGGAGCTCCGCTTCTACAAGGAGAAGAGAGAGATCCTGAGTCTTGCCCTCAGCCAAGCATACAGCAAAGACCTGGAGCACATCTGTGAAGAGACAGAGTGGAGCCAAGCGGAGGCCAACCCAGATTGTATAGCACACAATGGAGATGTCTGCCAGACAAACGGCCTGCTAGACAAGTCTGATCACTATCGTTTGTATTCCCAGGAAGATATAAGTGATGGAGAGACCTTTGACTGAAATCTTACTTCTGTCAGAGACTGGGATGAACAGTTTAATCCTTGGATGTGAAGATGTGTCTCTGTTTTCTGTTAAAATATGTACGTAACTTCAGAGTACTAAGTGGTTTGCGTCATTTTATCTGTCCATGGAATGTATTGTTTTTTACCTCAGATATATTGTGATTTTTTTTTACTAACGAAGCCTAATAACAAAGTCTTATATACATTTTAAATGTGATAATGCTTCTGCAGGGTGTGACCATACATTTTGTTGATTATAGGGAAACTGCTAAATGTTTGCATAAGGGAAAAATAAAATGTATTTTGTAAATAATGTAAATAAAAATTTGTAATTATGGTATTGTACCTCTGAATCTTCTTCTGCTGGCACATCGGAGAAGAAACACTTTATATTAACTCTGGGTTAGTGTCCTGAACACCCACAACGATCGATTTCTGAACAATGCAATACTGGCGAGCAGATATTCAAAATGAATCACATAGGGTGTGTTTGTTTGAAGCATACTTATGCTTTATTATTATTATTAATATCAATGTTCTTATGACTGAGCGAAGTGAGAGAACTTAAACGTATTGCAAATTGCATTAACGTAATTCTCACTGACAAACGCGTTATGAATAACTCGCGCTGTCCGTCCCTGCCCGGTACCCGTAGAAGGGCTGGCGAGTCATGTGATCGGTAGACGCGATAGTGTTCCTGGAAGGGAGCAAAACAAACAGCCGCACAGCAAAATACCACAACGCGGCGAGAGGGCGGCAGCTCTCTCTGTTACGTCGGGTCGCAGAAATAAAATTGATCAGCTTTTACTTACAGACATTCGTAATTAACGCCGCTTTTCTCGGCGCTGGACGTCAAGGGGACTGGCTGCCTGGCTGGACAGTTCCCAGCTCCCTTATTCAGCCTTGGATCATTAACATAACAGGTCAGTCATGCTGCTGCGACTGTCTCTATTCTTCAGTCGTCCCGTCCACACAACGCCCTTCAAGTCCGTGAAGTCCTTTTTAATGTGATCTCAGTTACGTCTCTTCCAATAGAGTTGTGTAGTCATATTATTACTAGTCGCCTAGTGGGTAACACACTCGCCTATGAACCAGAAGACCCAGGTTCAAATCCCACTTACTACCATTGTGTCCCTGAGCAAGACACTTAACCCTGAGTGTCTCCAGGGGGGACTGTCCCTGTAACTACTGATTGTAAGTCGCTCTGGATGAGGGCGTCTGATAAATGCTGTAAATGTAGACATCATTTTAAAAGTGGCCATTTGTTCTACTTGTTTAACAGTAGATCTTGTGGACAGGCACAGCGCTGTGATGCTGCTCGTGGAAGGAGAAAGCGGCTCGGCCCCTTTGTTTTTAGGGATGGGCTGAGGTCAAGTTTTCTGTAGGTGAGAGATATCAAGGAATGTACTGAGAGGGCCAAAGCTGTCGTCACCATGGCCGAGGCTGTGAGACCAAAGAAACCAAAGGCCAAGTCCGCTGGGAAGTCCCAGGTAAGTGTGCCACGCTGCGCGTCTCTTGTTCACAGTGGAAGTCGGTGTGTTGAGGGCTGAGGGTTGAGTGTTGGTTAATGCCGACAGGAGAAAAAGCAGAAGTCATCTGTGAAGGCGGCCTCTCATTTGCCTGAGCTACGGGATGCGGCCGAGGACCAGATCAGCTCCTCCGTGCCCAGCACAGACTTCGCCGATGTCCTCCTCGCTGTGGGTGGCGAAGGCGCCGCGCCGCAGACCCCCTGGCCCGCAGCAGTGCAACGAGAGAGACTTCTCACGGACCAAGATGCAGGAAGTAATAGCAGCAGAGTCGACAAGGCCCTTCCCAGCCCTGAAGAAACGGACCGGTCTAAGCTCAGTTGTTTAGCAGAGAATCAGCCGCCTGCGCTAATGGAGCTTAAATACTCTGAACGGCCGCTGATACAGTCCGGTGGCCAAATCCGCAGTATTCCAGCCCTGTATCCAACTCTTCCTGCTCCGGAGGCCCAGCTGCTGGTTGACCAGTACTCTTCTGGAGGGGTGGTAGAAGAGTTGAAGACCCCTGCAGTCCTACCCCTAACCGAGCAGGAGTCGTCTCCTCCCAGTCTGGTGCCGGTGGATATCGGTGAGGAGCCGAAGCCTCAGCAGAGAATCTACCCAGAGCTGCCCAGGTTGAGTCCTCAGGTTCAGGCCTTCACCTCAGAGCAGCTGCGGCAGTGGGAGCCGGGCTCCTGGCTGGAGAACGTGGAGCTCCACGCCACCCAGTTTGAGGGTCTGGCCTATCAGGAGGGCCACGAGCTCCACGAGATGCTGATGAACTACTGGCGCTGCCGAAAGCAGCTGACCCAGGCCCAGACCGAGCTGCAGGCAGCCGACTCGGACTGCAAGAGTGCTCAGAACCGCCTGTGGACCTTCAGAGATGAACAGCTCACCCTGCAGGTATATGGTTCATGATTAAATGAATGTCAGGATTAGAGTATATTTATTTAAATAAAGCCTAAATGATGACCACTTTTCCAAAAACAACAAAAATATCAGTGTAGAGCTGCTTATTGGTATATCAGAATCAAAAACGACACAAGGAATTTGGGAACAACACAATACATGTAAAAATGTAAAATTCCATATACCATGTACAATTAAGAGCCTATTTGCAAAAGAAACACAATGTATTTATACATTTAATGTGTTTGAATTCAGTCTTTTTACCCACTACACATTCATCCTAATTTTATAGCAAGGTTGTGTTCTTGTGTGGTTTTTTTTTTTTTTTTTTTTTTTGGCAAAAGTTCTGATACCCTCTAGGCTTTCACTGCTCACATGGCTCTGATTTAACACTTTCTCACAATATCTGGCAAAAGAGACAGCAGTACCTTACTTTTAACAGTTTGAACACATCAAAAACTGTTTATTTACTGAATTAATGCTATAGTCACATTTTATCCAATTCATTCAGAATGTTTTATTGTGTACTCTTTATTTGGCAGGGGGTCTGCGCTGATCAGACCAAGGTGTGTGGGTACCACCGCTTCCAGCAAGTGGTGCTGAATGAAGCCGTTGTGGCCGAGCTGAAGCAACTCTTTCGGGCCAAGGCGGAGCTGCTCCACCAGACCGTGGCCTTACACTCTTACACCACCCTCCTGTCCCGTCTGCAAGTAGAGTCGTACCTCTACCGCCTGCTGAGCAGCAACTACATCACCCGCAGCGTGGCTGTACAGGACCCAGGGTCAGGTGTGACACAGTTTCCAATAACACCGGCTGGTTTTCATGGAATGCAGGAGCTATGGGAGATAATCTTTCCTCTTTCCCTCTGCAAAAGCTTTGTTTGGTTAGTCTGGTGGTAAGTCCATGTCTCTGGTCTGTCACCCTTTAGCCTGTCCTACTGCGAAGTCCCAGCCTGCTTCCCTGCAGCCCCTGAAGGAGAGTATCAGTGTACTGTTCAGCTTCACCCGTAGGGTGGTTGACGATGGCCACTTTCAGGCAGACGTCCACCTGTGGCTGCAGAAACTGGTGAGCAGAAAAATCCAGACACAAAGACAAGGGTTTGGCCAAAAAAATGAATAACAATATATTACGTACAGCTATTCAGAAACTATTGAATTCTTCTTTAAAAGCACACATTTCCTGTAATATGCAGTTATATGTGAATCATTAATTCTGAGTGAAAATCTAGTTTAATATGTATCACATCATGATTAAGTTATTTTTGTATCATGCAAGAATGAAAAATACCAAGACAACGTGAATGCATGCAACATTTTTCCGGTTCAAAGTACAAACTACTATGATTATCTTCCTTGTGCTGTGTGATGAAATGCAAAGTCAGCAGGTTAAATATGAATGTCTAAGCACTGTGTATAACTGTGGTTGCTCTAGTAAAACCAAACGGTGTAATGAACAAACCAAAGTTGTAATAAAGAACACGTGTGTTAAAATGGTGAACTCTGTTTATGCTGTGAAGGTGTCGGTCTTGCACAGGGTCGGGTCGACAGGAGAGCATCTGTTTCTCCTCAGCCACCTGCTCTGCTGCCCAGCGGGTGTAGGGAAGTGGGCGGTGCCATTCCTGCAAGTAGGTGTTTGTTTTATTTGAGTCTTGGCGTCTACATGTTGTCCATAAGAGTCTGCAAGTGCTTGTATTCCAGGTGATGTTTTCACCACTATTCTTAAACAGCATTTGGTTAATTATTAGTTATGTAATGAAGGTGGAGTCACAGTTGCAGGATATTGACAGGAAACTGCCTCACTTATCTGCCATTTAAACAAGAATTACGTTGTTCAGTTAAGCTTAAGAATTTACATTATTTTCAAATACGGACAGTGTCAATAGCAGCAATAGCAGCAACTTGTTCATAGTAATGATATAACACTACAACAAGTCAAGTATTTTTAAAGAATCTGATGATTCTTGAACAGTAGTCTTACTTTTGGGAATATGCTCACAAAAAAAGTTATTTTGATGTCAGATGACTTGATTATTTAATCTCCATTGAAAATGACCATTGTGCATTTCGTCTTTTCCTTAGATAAAGGTTCTAGAGAATCCGTCAGGAGTGTATCACTTCATGCAGGCTCTGGCCATACTGATGTCTCCGGTCAGGTGTGTGTGTGTGTGTGTGTGTGTGTGAAGCAGTTAGTCAACAGGATTGTCTCTAGTTCAGAACCGTGACTTTTGTAATTGTCTTAATAGGAACCGTGCAGACTTCCTGTGTCACATGAAGCCCTCAGAAACAAAAAGCAATTCAGCCAGTCATTCTGGCCCCACATCGGGAAACTGGACCCTGGTGGATGAAGGTGGAGAAGAGGTGAGACTGCTTATCTATTTCTAGATCTCAAAGTGCCATAGATCCACCACATCTGTTGTGTCCAGTGGAGTCAGTAATGAATTCGAGCTGCTGACTCATACTATTCATTCAAAATTAATAGTGGACATTTGTGGTAGACAGTGGCCAAATTTTAGAGGGTTTAACTCCCCCACCCTCATCATGGAGCAGCACTGGCCTAGTGAGTAAGGAAGTGGACCCGTAATCAGAAGGTTGCTGGTTCAAATCCCTAACCGCCAAGGTGCCACGGAGCAAAGTACCGGCCCCACACACTGCTCCCCGGGTGCCTGTCGTGGCTGCCCACTGCTCACTAACGGTGACTGGTTAAATGCAGAGACCACATCTTGCTGTCTACACTATGTGCTGTGCTGCAGTGAAAATGAATTTCTCTCAACAGGACGAAGACCCCGACACCAGTTGGATGCTTCTGTCAGAAGATGACCTCATCGCTCTCTTTTACCAGTTCCCCTTTGATGAGCTTTTCAAACATTTGTTGGGAATGTCCTCACAAGGTCATTAAATTCAATTGCAATATAAATGGGGAGAAAAAAACATGCAAAAGGCTTGTAGACTATACTAAACTCATTTAGTTTGTTCTCCCACCGATTCAGGCAGCTATCACCCTCAGGCAACCACTAGCCAGAAGATGATGAAGATCTTTGCCTTTGCGTCGTCACTGGTTGAGCTACTGGCAGTTGGCCTGCAAACATACAACAGGGCACGCTACCGGCAATTTGTGAAGCGCATTGGCTTTATGATCAGGCTAGTTTTTTTTTTTTTTTTTTTTGTGACCTAATGCTGTTTTTCACCAAATGTAATGAAAATTCTACTCTACTTATATGTTATCAAAAGAATTATTTATTAATCATAGGCTCCATGTTGGTGGTAGTTTCCATGGCAGTGACCCCTGTTTGACCCCAGTATATCTTCAATTTGTTCTGTTTTTGACATAGTAAATCATTATTGGTTTGGCCCCCTGTCGCATGTAGCCCCCTCATATAAACAGCATATGCATTTCTCAATTTCTGCATGTGTCCGGTGGTCCAGGATGACCCTGTGCTACGTCAGCGATCACTGGGCCCAGTACGTCAGCCTGACTGGTGTGACCCGCACCACGCTGCAGGAGCAGTCCTTCTCCATGGAGAAGCTCCAGGTGGAGTTCGACCATCTGTTCTTAAGGGCAGTGTTGCACGTGCTGAAGGCTAAGAGGTGAGCAGGGAGAAGAAGATGGAATTCTTTGAATCCAACTGCCTGCTGAAACATTAAGGTTTTAAATGAAAAAGGGTGGATGTGTAATAGGAGATGGTATTTTCAGTGTTTTTTTGTCCTTTTTGTGTTGTTTGGTCAGGTTGGGGATCTGGCTGTTTATGTCAGAGATGCCCTATGGAACGCTCTCTAGCGCCATGCTGTGGAAGATCTTCTACATCATGCAGTGCACTGAGATGGAGGGGTTAGATCAACTCGGCTGCAGCCTGAGTGTGGAACTCTGCGTTGAGGGACTGGGTGGTGAGGCAGCCATTTTATAGAGATAATCCTGAGTATAAATTACACATTGACATGATGTGTGTGTGTGTGTGTGTGAGAGAGAGAGAGATTAATGCTATGTGACTGTGTCTAGACCAAAGCCACCAGGAGAAGTTCCAGCACTGGCTTTCGGAGATCAACAGCTCTGATGGGATCTGTCTGCTTACCACGTTTGCCCACATGGCTCAGCCCAAACGCACTGATGCAGACCCCGAGTTTGTCAGGACAATAGTGCTGCAAATATATGAGGTAATCTGCTACAGACCTAACTTAATACTAACAGAGGGGAATATTACTTTGCGCTCAACCAGTTGTGGTTTTCCATTGCTCAAGGTGTCATATGTTGGTGTTGCAACACGCGAGACCTTCTCCAAGGTTGGGCGAGAGCTGCTAGCTGCTATAGCGATGGCCCACCCTCACATCATCTCAGTGCTGCTGGAGCGACTGCAGGAGACCATTGATAAAGTGGGCATGGTGGGTACCTGGTTGAAGGCCTGCATCTAATTCCTGATTAATCAGACGGCATAATCTGGCCAATCACTTCATTGGCCAGTAATAATAGCTTCAGCCCGCAGGATCAGAGAAGTCTGTGCAAATATAGTTTCAGATGTATTCAGAAGATGTTCTTCCTATACTTAGTCTATTAATAATAATCATTTTATTGTTATTTGTTACAGTTTATGAAAATAGTTTTGTCGTCTTTTTAGGTTCAAATCAAATTCTTGCGCTATCATAATGCCCTTTCTCTTCATTACTCATCATCCGGCGTAGGAGAGGATGTCATGACCTCAGTTTAAACACAGTTTCTCTGTGTAGGTGTCTCTGTACCTGTTTAAGGAGCTGCCTCTGCACCTGTGGAGGCCCATCCCCAGTGAGGTGGGGTTGATTCGTGCGTGGCTGCTAGACCACAGCCTCCAAGCTGTGGAGAACAAACTGGCCTGTATCATTCTGGAGAGCCTCAACTGGGGCTTTCAGTCTGTAAGTTTCAATAACATGTCACATGTTTGTTTTTGCACATCTAAAACTATTTTTATATATTTTATTTTATTTTATTTCCAGAATGGCTATCTGACTCTACCTGCGGATTTACACACAGAGGTGGCTCTTCTGGTAGTGGAGGCATATCAGAAATATCTTACAGACAAACCATATGGAGGTCTCATCTCTGAGGGTATCAAGCAGGTATTTACCAGAACAGACTTATATTTAATGCTGAAAAATGTCCCCGGTCTGTGTCATTACTTATGATACTAAAAAATTATCCCAATTTTGAGATGCCACTTGCTTTTTGGTACTGCAGGTTTCGTACCTTGCTAGTGTGGTACGGCTGGGCCACACCCCTGAGGCCTCCTTTAACCAATGGGCCTGGGATTTGATTCTGCGACTTAAGCTTCATACATATGAGCGAAGCCCTCAGGACGCATGGACCCCCCTTCCTTCCAACACTCCTCTGGTTCCTGAGCTCACGGACACTCCCACAATGCACCCTGTTCTTAAAGCTGTCAAGGCTGTCATTCCCATTGGCTGCTTTTTAGCTGTTGACATGACTACCATCGGACACAGGTAAGGGAGGTCAGGATCATGTCCTTTTTCAAGCACAGGAGCCCTGGTTCCGACAGCATGCTGAAAAGTTATTTGTGTCACTTATTTACGTAATGCCCTTCCGAGGGTTTGCTTTGTAAGACCTTTGCAGAAACAGATTTTTCAATTTAGCTGAAAGGGATCTTCATTTCACAGAACTGTAGCTTCATGTGGTTAAAAATGGTGGAAGTGTTCTTTAATGGTCTGTGTGTGTGTGTGACTTGTTGGCAGTCTGGAGAAGTTTTGCAGTGAGGGCATTCCATTGCTGAAAACTCTGGTCCAGTCACGTCACCTCAAAGCTGCTGTTCACGTCCTGGATAACCTCATGCCACTGGCCTATCCTTGCCAGTTTTACCTGCTCAAAAGTGAACAGTTGAGATGTTCTCCTGAATTACTCTCTTTGATGGTCATAATTACATTTTGTGATATACAATAAAGCCTTTCTTCTTCCTCCTAAACACAGATTCCTGAGCTGCATTCAGCTGTTTCTCCAGCTGGACAGTGTGACCCCACAGGGAGTGACCCAGCAAGTCACGCAGAAGGTGGCCCAGCACCTCATTGGGTCGTCTCACGGAGAGAATGTCAGGCTCCTCAACAGCGTTATTCAGGTGCGGTCTCCTGACCCATGTCTCAGGGGCCCGTTGCATCTCTGATTTCATTACATATTTCTACATTACATTTTACATATTTACATATTTTTACACTGTACCTTAATGAGGCCCAGTTTCCATGTTTTATTTGCTTTTTTTTTTTGTTCTTGCACCTAGAGGCAAATAATCCAGATTTATACTTTTAGTGTATGATCGGTGAAGTCATGTTCTGCACTTAATGAGTTCCTCACAAAGTCAACATGGACATTGTTGAAACTGCAGATTTGATTGTTTTTCTACCGGCCTGATGTGTCCTTTCTGAAAATATTGATTTGGGTCTAATTCAGCGTTTGACACAGACCCCGACCGCTACACTATTGGGTCAGTAAACAAAGTGGTCATGTAATATGCTTGTGTTTCCCTCCCTCCAGGCTCATATTCTGGAGAGCTCGAGGCCTGGCCGTGTTGGTGCGGCTGCGGTTCTGGAGTTCTGGGTGCAGGTTCTAATAGAACAGAACCTTTGGCACAGAGACAAGACTGTTCTGTACATGCTGGACCACTTATGTCGGGCTGCCTTCCTGCACCAACAAGAAGAGTGTCTGCAGAAAATTCTCTATCAGAAACACAAGGTGACACATGCTGTCCTACATCAATACACTCACTCTCACTGATATAATGATAAATGTTTTAACATGTTTATCAAAATAGCTTCAGAAATAATTATAATTATTTCCAAAAAAGTATATAATATAAAAATTAGTGGTGGGCCGTTATCAGCGTTAACGTGCTGCGTTAACGTGAGACTCTTATCGCCGATAAAAAAAATTATCGCCGTTAATCTATTCACAAAGTTAGGTTGGGAGCTGGATCTATACTACGCAAGCTATTGTGCCGGAGTTAAATGGTTACACTAGATTTATAAGTATATTTCTTCTTTCTTGTGTCTTTTTGTTTCTTATTCTAAAGACTTTTATTTTGTTTTTGAGACCCGGTTTAGTTCTCTTGGACACATGGCGTGAGCTGTGAGAGGTGCGTGGGGTTTGTGTGCCAAAAGTTATTTCCTTCATTTTAATTTATGTACATATTAGGAATATTTTGTATGTGTGTTATTTTGTGAATATTTTATGTTCTTTTAATACTGTATATTGTAGAGAGAGGTGCAGAAAGACGCGATGTGTGATGCGATGTTCTGACGCGATGTTCTGACGCGACCTTGCTTTTTGTACAGGAATGCAGTATTGTAAATTGTGAATGCTTTATGTTAATGTTCAGTTCTCTTGGACACATGGCGTGAGTTGTGAGAGAGAGTACAGAATACACTTTGCACAGAAAATCTCTTGGGTGTCAGCTCATCATTTGTGGTTCAAGAAACTAAATCAAAAAGTTACACAACGCAGAAGAAGAACCGCTACACTATGATGACTTTCACCTTGATATTTTAGCGCGGATGTATACCTAGCCGAATTGCACTGTAGGGGGCGAGAACGAGTCTTCGAACTGTGAAATTACCACATCAAACGTGAGGTGGTAACATGGATGCAGCTATTTAACTGAATAAACAGTTGGTAAACACAAGTACATCTTATTGAACATAATTTATTTTCATCACCAATTATCACAGTAGAACAGCTTTCTCAAGCAGTTTGTGATGCATTTTGGAAACAGGACATGAGCCCCTGGTCTAATGCGCCCCCTGTCTTGAGAAACCCGTTCTCAAAGACTTATTTTTAGTCATTATTTGGGTAGCACACATATTCTGAATGCCTTCGGCAGAATTCAAATGAGCCATTTTAATGTAGATTAATCTAGAATCTAGATTAATTTATCTTTACTCTAGATTAATATAGATTAATTCCAATATTACAGTGAGATTAATCTAGATTAAGAAAATTAATCTCTAATAAAAATAAATAGTTTCAGCAGTGCCTGTTATCCTGTGAGTCATTTAATTCTTTGTCTTTTAGAATGCCTTAGGTTACCATGGAGACAAAGGTCTCCTGTCATCACTGATGGGCTGGATTGTTGCTGGAAATGTGACACCATCCTTTATTGAAGGCGGTTCGTTAACAGAGGAGGCAAGTTGGTGGTTCTCCACAGCATTATTCTTGTGTTTTTACAGATTGGAGATCTCTTCTCCCCTCGTGATCATCGTCTGCTGTGTTCGCAGGTCTGGTTTGGCTGGCTGGTGCTGAACATGGAGTCCATTTTTGAGGAGGATTCTCAACTACGCCGCTGTGTTGAGCACGAGCTCCTGTCCAATCCAGTGCTCCATCCAGATCAGGCCCTCAAGGTGGAGCTCACTCTTGTTTTTGCCTTGTACCATTGTAGTCAGTTTTATTGATTTATTAATTAATAATAAATTAGTGTTGTAGTGGTTGCCTAGCGGTTAAGGAAAGCGGCCCCGTAATCAAAAGGTTACCGGTTCGAATCCCGATCTGCCAAAGTGCCACTGAGCAAATCACCGTCCCCACACACTGAAAGTGAAAGTGAAGTGATTGTCATTGTTATACACAGCCAGTACACAGTGACACAAGGAAATGTGTGTCTGCTTTTAACCCATTTCCCTTGGTGAGCAGTGAGCAGCCATGACAGGCGCACGGGGAGCAGTGTGTGGGGAGGGTTAAAAGCAGAGAAGCAATTTCCTTCAGGATTAATGAAGTTTAAAAAATAATAACAATAATTTATTAAATAATTTCAGTGTTTTTGTTTGATTTAAGTTGTCTAATGCGTATCCAGTATTTTTTCCTTATTTGGAGAAACATCACTGTCATTAATTTGTTTTTAATGTTTTCAGAAAGCTCAGCTACGTTTGAAGCTGCATGTGGTCCCCTCAGTGCAGAGGCTGATGGTCTACCGATGGGCCCATCAGGCTCTGGCCACACCCGCTGATCATCCTCTCTTGCCCCTGGTCTGGCAAAAGTTCTTCCAGCTCTACCTTCGCCAGCCTGGGCCAGAGTTTGGGTATGTGTACACTGGCTTCATCTTTCAACATGCTGCCTAAAAAAAATTCCAATGCAGTACTGTGATTTCTGGCATTTATTTACATGGGAATCAGTTTAAATCCTAGTCCTAACCCACAGTGATGAAATTGTGTGCTATGTTATGTTCTCCAAGTTTGGAGTCTAAAGGCTGCATTGGGAAGAGGTACTTCCACTCATCGGCCCACACCTCCCTGCTGAAGGACCTGAGCCAGAGGCTGGTGGAGGTGGCGGACTTTCACCATGTTGCCAGTAAGGCCCTGAAGGTCCCCTGCTCTCCTATCGAGGGGCTATCAGACACAGAGTCACTGCCGGGCACACCCATCACCCAGTTCATGACCTCACCTCAGCTGCACATTGAACTAGTCCGGTATGAGGCGTCATTCCATCGCTGTATTAAATGCTAATTTTAATCCCAATCTCAATGTTTATCTATGTTTTAGTTCTGTAGCGTTAATCTTGGGCTTGTTTTAATCATGGTATTTGTATTAGTCTGGGGATTGGCTTTAGTCAAATTTTTATACGTACATTTCTGTACTTGTGTTTAGTGTTCTTTGAATTTGTTCCAGGCTCTTTGCTGTATTTGCGTTTTGGTTAGACGACGAGAACCTTCAGAAACAGGAAGTGTACTTGCCGTCTTTGCCAAAGCAGTACGATGCTCACAAACTTGCGAAAATCATGCAGTGCCAAGAGGTCAGTCTCCCTCTCCACATGCTCTGTATGCTTTGTAATCTCCTGGGAAAGTGTGTTAATCCCGTCCCTGTTGGTACTTTCTTCAGGAGGTGTGGATGGAGTATCTGGACATCGAGAGAGTTCAGCATGACCTTAATGAAGTGCTTAACCTCTGGCTGAAGGTGAAGAGTGAATCGGTCTATCTGCACGGTGGTGCCAACTCAATCTTCACCGACTTCGTCAACCCTCAGGCTGGTAAGTATGTTCATTAGACAGTCCTGGTGTGTCAGTCTGAATGTTTTATGGCAACAACTGTTTATAGTTAATAGAAAACCTTTCAATGCTTTTGATTGAAAACTAGATATTCTCTTGTATATATGCTTATGTTAGTGGCTTCTAAATGTCCTCCTGTATCCTACAGCAAGAGAGCGAATCCTCACTAACCTGAAAAAACACGATGCCCCTCAGCCAGCCCTGGCACTGCAGCCGATGAGGGCTCCCATCCCAGACATCTCTCCTGGGTGCCTGTCTGATGAGGCCTCCTCCATCACCCTAATCCAGGATGACCTCACCAAACTCCAGCACCAGGCCAAGTGAGGAAAACAGCCCTGACACCACCTGAGCAGTTGTGCTGGATGCGCTTTCTCGGCTGAATTCTGTTTGTTCTACAATTTTGTCTAATTTTGTGTCCTCAAAGTGTTACTCCATCAAACCTCCCTTGTTCTGTAGCTGTTCTTAATATTTCTTAATTTAATCAATTTAATTGCCTTTTATCTTGACTTTTGTAAAAAAGAATACAGAAAGATACAAGACTTCACTGTAAATGTGTTGCCAGTGGGCCCTTCCACCAGAATGCTGTTTTCACAATGCCTTTTTTCAGGCTGGCAGCGCTGCGAGAGACCCAGCAGGTGGCGCTGGACAGCGAGCTGCTGGAGGTGTTGCCTCAGCTCTACTGCAACCGCGAGGAGCAGCTCTCTATGCAGCTTGAGTGCAAAGGGAAGGGGGGGCAGGCCTGTCAGGGCCCCGCACACATCACCATCAAGGTCAGAGCTGGTGAGAGCTATGAAGCCTCACAGTTATACAACTTGATCTCCAAATAAACTTTTAGTCTGCTTCTAGTCTGAGTCACTTTTACATAATTTCCCATTGGAAGATTCAGTAGTACCCGACCTACATTGTTGCATAGTTGTAATATCCTCCTCTGAATAGGTTGCATGGTTTAACCAAGGTTTTAATACTGATGCTGGTATGGAGGTGGTCCTGTCTGAGGAGTTAAATGCCGAAAAATAATGCACTCATCATCTGTACAGCGAGTATCTACTCACCAGGCACATCTTCTGGATCTTGAAAGTAGATATGTAGTGGACAGGAGCTATGGGGATTACACGGCAGGTGTCTGGTAATCATCTTAAGTAAGAAATGGTGCGCTCAGGGTTTGCTGTGGTGTGTTTTGGTTGGGCTGCAGTATCAAGGGATGCACAAACTGGAGCCAGTGCTGAACCAGATCCAGACGCTGAAGAGGGACATCAAGCAGCTGCAGAACGACACCATCAAACCACCACCACAGAGTCTGGCCGAGGCTGCTGTGCATATGGAGAACTTCATCACGTCAGTACCTTCATGCTCATCCACGTGCTTCCTGCAGACAACACCCTGTTGCTGCAGTATAGGAGTAAATTGACCCAAAACAAAGTAATTGAAATCAATTGGCAATTGATTAGCATGACATTAAATACCTGTCTAAGGGGGATATTTTGCAAGTTTTACATTATGTTGCACATTGATTAATGCTGATAACCATTTGCATGCTTGGTATGGTTGCGGATGTGGTGCAAAGATTGACTTTGTGACATCACTTTAAACATTTTCCGTCTGTTGCTTATTCTGTTAGTAATGATTTACATTCGTTATTTCTCATTATTAATCCATAGTGCTCCACATACCTTGGTGTAAGATATGAGATGTTCTACATGTGTGATCAAGGTTCTTTTGTGTCTGTTCAGTGCCCTGGTAAATGCTTATAAGATGCAACCCTCACCAGCCATCCTGAAGGTTGGAATAACAGCCTTTTATCATGTGGTGTCGTTTGTGTGTGAGGACTCACTGCGCCACCCCCCAACTCGCCAGTTTTACTCCTCCTGTGTAGAGATTTTGGGACAGGTAGGTGCAAATGTGCATTTATATTCAGATTCAGTTAACATGTGCAGCAGCGCTTTATTGTTGAAGCCACTTGTCTGACAAAAACGATCACTTTCACTTCTCCAACAGGGAGGTTCCATGCATAAACAGGGAGGTTCCATGAGGCAGTTTTACTGAAGATTCTACATTTAAATTATGTCTAGTTAGATGTAGTTAAATGTAGTCTAGTTAAATGTACATTGCACACCTATGTGCAATGTACATATTATTTTTAATAAGTCAAGATGTTTTGTTTAGTAGTAATGAGCTGTTATTATGAATCTGCAGACAGGGTGCTTCAGTGCATTTCCTTATTATGAGAAACTTAATGTTTTAATGTGCTTTTTGTACTCTTCAGTTTTATGTAAAGTGACTTTAAAGCGTACCTTTAAAAGCACTCTATAAATAAAATGTATTTTTTTTTTTTTTTTATTATTAAAGTTTCTGGTTAAAAACTGTCCCATTTTTAAATCGTGTCACCTTAAATCGGACCTTTAAATCTGCTCTACTGACTAGAGGTACAAAACTAAACATTGGATAATTAAAGGAAAAAATGTCTTCTTTCTTTGTATGTAGGTGTTTATCCAGGGCATACAGACAGAGTGCCGCCACATCCTAAAGACCATCCTGCTGAACCGTCGACTTTGCAACCTGCTGTCCCCCTACTTCACTCCCAATGCCTCCCCTGCCGAGCTGGTGACCATGTACGAGGAGGTTGCCAAAGCTCTTCATGCAGACAGTGGTGACGTCATCTTCATGCTGCTCACAAAGGTTCGCACAGCAACCAGCCACTGTTTTTTTACTTTAAATATCTCTTTGCTTATTGTTGTGTGGCCTAAGTCATGGGTTGGCTGGTTGATTTGATGTTGTCCCTCTCCCTGCCTTAGTTTGACCTCGGCCAGTGGCTCTCTGCCACGCAGCCCACCTTTGCTGAGCGCAGCCGTCTGATGGAGCTCATCCACCTCGCTCTGGGAGCCTGTGGTCTAGAGCCCGACCCAGAGGTGGTGATGCCCTTCAACCTGTTCTGTAAACACTGGACCAGCCTGCTGTGCCACCAGTTTCCTGACCACTACAGTGACTTCCTCAGGCTTCTCATGCAAAGTGACTTGATCTTGAGTTCTTACAAAGTTTTTATTTATTAATTTATTTATTGCTCATGAATAATGAATCAATTTCAGGTTCCTCTGAGCAACTGCTGAGCCCAGAGTGCTGGAAAGCTTCTCTGAGAGTGCTGGGCTGCTCTCCTCCACCTAAAAAGAAATCCACTAAAGCCTCCATCTCCACCATGTCAGGGCCTCCATCTATCTACCTTTCCCCACAGCAGGTAACCTTATAACAGACATGGATACTATGTTTTCCCACCAAAAATATCTGGCTGACATTCAGGTTCTTTGGAGACATCTGTGATCATCAGTAAATGTCTTGCTTATTTGGTCTTGCTTAAAAGTCTTTGATCTGATTTGTGGGTATCAGTACCTCTTCATCAGTATTACTTCATACAAAAAGCTGAACTGAACTGCTATGATAGTATGAAATATTTTGGTACTCTATTCTTAATTATTGTCTAAATATGCAATTATATGGAAAAAAATGACTTCAGGTGGAAGAAACCATAGAGTGGCTCTCAAAGTATTTCCTGAAGCTCCGGCTCTCCAAGGATGATTTCCGCAGCTTTGGACTCCTATCTAAATGGGGGCCGTACATGGAGGAGGTCAAGACCTTCTGGGGATATCTAATCAACTATATCATTAAGCACGAACTGAATAAATGTGCTAAGGAGCCAGTGGGAAGCAACAAATTGGTTCAAGGTGAGATCAGGACAAATGCACTGTGCCTTTAATTGCTTTCTGCGTGTTTATCAAAGAGTTGCCTTTGTTTTTTTTAGTGGTTCAGGATCTGCACTCCAAAATGGTCAAACTCTTCAAGCCGTGGATTTTGGTTCTTGACACGGATGATGCAAGGTAAGCTTGTCTTTTTTTTTTTTTATGACTATAATATACAGTCATGAATCTCCAAAAACTCAATCTTTGTCTCATTTGGTTAATAACCTAAAGGCACCCACAATAAAATGAGAACAAAAATACTAATACTGAATACTAACCTAATGTTAACTAATGTTTACCCTGTTAAATCTCTCAACACAGCAACCCTCGCTGTTTCCCCTGGCTTGAGTCAGATACCGTGTTGGCTGCTAGCCTGGTGGGCTTGTATGTCAAGTTAACAGAAACTTTACATGAGAAATTCAAAGGTAAGTGTTGTTTGGAACTTCACTGCATGCTATGTTCAGGGTAGGGTTTTTTTCCAGCCTGTATGAATGCAGGTTAATAGAATTATTGAATTAAGTAAACATAAATTCAGTCCTTCCAGGCATTCATTGTGACCACAATTGGCATAAAATGTATGTTTATATATTTTATGCCACCTTTATTTTTCTGTGTCAGAGCACTTGCTGGTGGGACAGAGGGGCACTCTCTGGCTCCTCCTTATGCACTACTGTGAGACCTGCACCTCTCCAAAGATGCCCGAGTACATCCTGTACACCCACCACACAGAATACGCTCGCCTGCCCTGGAAAGACCTGCATCCGGACCAGGCCCTCATGAGACAGTTCTTTAATGTGAGACGTGACCCACTTACTGTCCCTAATCATGGAGTGCTGTTGCTGATTTTTTTGTTTAATATAAGTTCGCATCCACTTCAGATTTTTACTGGTTATGTGCGTCTGGGCTTCTAAAGAATATCGCCCTTTATCACTCCATGCTCTCCACACGCACAAGTTTCAGATCCCGATGAGAGACGGTTATAGTGGTGTTACACAATTGTGTCTTACACAACATGACCTGTCTGTGCAGTTGATTGTGTAAATTGAGGTCACTGGGCAACTGGGGAATATGTGGGATATGATGGCTAACTCTGCTTCACTCACTGCAGTGATTTATGGTGGACTTTATCCAAACTTCCACTTCCTGTTAGTCACGTTTTTTAGAGCTCCCTGGCGAGAAATGGCTGAGAGAATGACTGCTGGGATCTGAGCCTGTGATGCCGAGTCTGTTGCTTGCTGGATTAACGTATTATGTGATTTAGCTCTGAATCTGAATCTGAGTGCCAGTTTCTCATGATGTGTGATCACTTGATATAAATCTCAGAGTGTAAATGGGATTGAATCAGATTACCTGCGATTGGTAACTGAAAATCTCCTGATTTATTGTGCAGGTGGAGCGGGGCAGCCCTAAAAGCTGTTTCCTCTTCTTTGGGGGGCTGCTGTGTGAGGTGAACTGGGTCAGTGTGTTGAGCGAAGCCATGGGCCCTCATCCCTCATTACAGGCCCAGACTATGGTGGTCTATCTGCTCTACACAATGGTCTTTCTGGCGAAAGAGGAAAACCTGCTGCGCAAACCAGTGAGCTCTCCCTCCGCAGAAACGTTCACCTTCAGGACTTTGGACAAGTGTAAACAGGCTCTTTTTGTCAACCAGGAATCTCCTCTGCTGAGTCTCCTGGGTCAGTGCAGTTCGCTCCCATGGCATCTAGTGGACCACTCATCCTTCCAGAACGTCATCGGCTACGTCAACACACACTACGCATCCTCTCTGATTCTCAGTCACGACGGCGCTTCCCAGCTAATCCTCAAACTTCTCAAGATGGTCGCAGGCTTTGGGCCCATGCTGGATGGTCAGCAGCATCAGGTGTGTGTGGGCTTTACCTCCCTGAACTAAAAGCACATCGATTTTTAAACACAATGACCCCAGGTTCTCCTTTCAACTGACATTAGTCTTGAACCAGTCAAATGTTCTGACAGAATATTTGTTAATTGTCCAAGGATATGACTCTGAAGTGCCAGGCCTTCCTCCACCTGATGGTGCAGTTCCTGACGGATCTAGATCAGAATGGCAACATCAGCCTGTCCTCTCTGGAGAGTGAGATGGAGAAAATGCTGGAGTGTGTAGTTGTGTTCAACCCTCCCGGTACGACGCTCTCACGTTGCATAGCTGCTTTATTTTCTCACCCTAATCAATTAAGTCAGATTACCTACTGGGGACCTCAGGACTCATAAAACAGGACCATGTAGAGGAGTTATCAAACTGATTGCAGAGAGCGAATAGATATGTATTGATTTATGCTAGTGGAACTGTCGCCTAGTAGAATCTGCTCATTACATGGATTTGCATATGGAGTCGAGTGCGGTAGTGAAAGTGTGTTGTGTTTTTCCTTGTGCTGCCCTTCCTGTAGACACAGACCTCCAGCAGAGACACATGGCCACCTGCAGTCTGTTTGCCGAGCTGCTGACCCTGCTGAACGGAGCGAGCGTGTCCACGGCAGAGGGGCTGGGGGCCAAGCTGCACGGGTGGGTGGAGAGGAGGGCGCGGGGGCAGCTGGTGCTGCCGCTCCTCACCGCCGCCTGCCGCTGCCTGGCCTCCGTCCGTCACATGACCCGCACAACCGAGGCCTGCATCCAGTCCTACTTCACAGAGGGTAATCAAGACTAATAAAGCCTCATAATATACAATATATGTCAAAGGTTTCACTTCATTAAGGTTAAAAACTGAACCTGGGACACCATGTGACATCTTCATAGAACGCTTTCGAAAATTTTCCAAAGTTCGTGGTGTGTGGTTATTTACATGGAGGATTATTCAAAGTTATGGTTAAATAATATACTCTTTAGGCGATGTACGTACATTTTTCCATCATTTGTTCTATATAATTGAAACCTCTAAATCTGGCGCCATTGGCGACAAGCACTGATAATGTCTTCCAGTGAGGTCTTCTGTTCTGGGAGGATTGGATCGATGTGGCTCTCTATTCTCTTCAGGAGGCTGTGCCGATCAGTACTCTGGCTGGGGTCCCATCCTGGTGTCGCTACAAGTGCCAGAGCTGACAGTGGAGGACTTCATTCAGGAGAGCCTGTCCCTGGGCAGCTACCTCACCCTGTACGTCTACGTCCTCCAGGGGCTCAACATGGAACAGACGCTGGCCAACGAGAAGAAAACCCTGGTGCTCCTAAGCACTTGGTTCAACCAGGTTTTTCCCAGGTGACCGTCATGCTGTCGCTCTGAGGGCTGCCAGTTCCGTTTTAATCCGTCTGTGTTAACCTCATATTGTCTCTTGCTGGCAGTGGCCCCAACGACGAAGCAAAACTCTTCCTGTGGTGCCATAAAGCTCTTCAGCTGATCCAGGTTCAGGTGGAGCAGGGGGACATCTGTGGCCTGGAGCCACTTATTCTCTCTCTGCTTGGCATTCAGGCTCACCTGACCCAGCTGGGGGAAGAGAGGCTCAACTCGGGAATCCTGGGAGCCATTGGCCTCGGCAGGAAGTCCCCGCTGTCTAGCAGGTGCTATGTAAAAAAATTGGCGCAATTGTTAAATGGCCAGATTTTCACATGCACTCACACTTAAACACAGACTGTAGTCATATTTCCATTCATCTTTAAATTAAGCAAATAGAATTTACATATATCTCAGACAATACAAAAAAAGCATATTTAATAAAACTGCAGTAGAAATACATCATCCCGTGTATAATGGGCTTGCATTTTCATAATACTTACATTCTAAGATATAATGACGAATGAAGGACTTTTTGTGTCCTCTTATATTACTGAATGCAATGTAATTTAGTGTGTTTTATCATCATTTTGAAAATAGTTCTGGAAACATGACTCCCGAATGAAGTTCATGTTAACACTGGAATCATAATACATGCGCTCTTTTTTTTCCCCTCAGGTTCCGGGTTGTGGTTCGCAGCATGTCTGCTTTTCTGCTTGTCCAGGTACCTTCCGAGTGCCAGTTACGCATGCAGCCCGGTACCGAGCTGCAGCTCTCCACCAAAGCTCAACAGGTGAGGCGGTCACACAGGTCCAGAGGGAGAGCCAGCTGGGGACAGCTGTGGTTTTAGAAAACTTTATTAATCCCAGAGGAAATTGCTCAAGTATACTGGGGCCATTGTTACTTATTTGAGATTCTTAAGGAAGAAAGTAGTATAAAGCACAAAACCCATCCCCTTCCCTGGAGAGTTCCTGTCTAGTGAATTGTCAGTATATGAGTTGATAGGAAGGTGTGTCTCATTAATGTGCTAAACAAACTAAGATGAAGCCATGCATCATAATCCATAATAGAAATCAATCTGTGGGATTGTTGACCCTGAATTGTGTTGTATATTTAGGCCCTGGCAGTGCTGGAGTCCATGCCTGGCAATAAGCAGTACTCCGAGCTGCAGGACCCCGTGGGCCAGGCCTGTCAGTTCATCAGGTACCCGGGCCACTGTCTGCACGACGCCAACCGCCTCCTGGCTCTCCTTATCAACGGCTTGTATCCAGAACTGCACTACCTGGACATCATACGCTAGAGACTCCCCTCCACCAGCAGACCTGGCTCATGTGGGTCAGAGGTCGCACACTAGTCTGTCGGCGCTGAAGACTGGAGACGAAGCTGCCGGGCTGCATGTTGGCTTCTGCCTCTTCAGCTACATGTCTGCCTCCCACCAACCCCCCTGCCTTTTCTTTTCTGCGTTGCTTCATAATAGACTTTGCTCATCCAATTATGCCCTAAATGAGGGATATTTTGTGCTACATTACAGTTCCCCAAACTGCTTTATGATGTCTTGAATGGCTCATTGGCTTATTAGTTTGATATGAAGGCCTAGTTTGTTATATATTTATGCATCATCCTTTATTTTTAAGACCAGACCTATGTAACAAATGGGAGTGGATGACCACCCAAGCTGATGAAAAGAAATGGCCCTGTGGAACTCCACAGCAGTCCAGCATGCTATGCACTCTGATGACTGAACAAAGGGACTCCGTCATTGCTTGAGCATGCATTGTGGCTAGTACCTGCTTTTCGCTGTTGGCCAGCGTGAAATAACTGGATCAGTGAAGATGACGATGTGGTGGTTTCACTAAATGAACACAGAAGAGTCACTTTTTTCCCGTGTGTATATATAATGCTGTTTTCAGAAAATGGGGTGATGCCACTGATGTTGCACTTTTGCTTCCAAGCTGACTGGATTCTGGGTTTTTACCATATATCATACATCATATCATCTCATCATTTACCTCTTTTAATTGATAAACCTAAATTCTGGTTCAGCAGAGTATTTTTTGATCCAATATGAAGCACAACACCTCTTTACTGAAGAGCAAATTGCAATCTGCTTATGACAGTGTATTAGATAACTCAAATTTATTCCAACACTGTACCTGCCTTATGCCAGTCCAGCAGGGTGTTATTGATTCAGTCTGATCGAATATGTGCCATAATTGTTCATATGTGTATTCCCTGCTCTTCAATGTTCCGCTGTGCATATGTTGCCTCTGTGAATGAATAGATCAGCTGTATCACCGGTTTAAGTATGTATGGGTCCTTTATTAAAGGGTCTTTCTTTATGAAGAGTTTTGTTCTCTTTGCTGTGCTTGAGTCGTGCAGCCCTGCTTCAGTGACAGTTTTGTGGTTTCTCATTTCTGAAGTCATTTCTCTCCAGGGTTCTCTATAGTGGAACTTTCCCGGCTGGCACCTACATCACGACTCTCACAACTCGTGAGAGGAAACACCATATCTCCATGGTTGCCATGGAGATGTTCAGAGCGGGAGGGAGGGGGTTCTGAGACACGTTCTCAGACAGCATGTACCCAAGACAAAATGGGGTGAACGCGCCGGCTGGTTTCCAGACATCCCCAGATCAATTCCTAGTCGTGACTGGCGTGACTCAGGCACAAGCACGTTCCCCCTCCCTCCCCCTTATGCCATCTGTGCTGAGTGGGCCACGTTTTCTGATCTCTGAACTGAAACTCTCCTCTGTGGCGGAACACGTTCTGGAGGCGATACAGGTTGTCATTGTCACAGCTTCATCCCCCGTCCACCGAGCTGCTGCATCGGTACCGGGTTTCTGTTCCGCTCTACTATACATGGCGCCGTTCGCTGCCGTTTGTCTTGCAGCGGAACTCAAGAAGCGCACACTTAACACCAGGCAGACTGCCGTCGCAAGTCCTGGAAGTGAGCAGATTGTGACTACTATCAGACTGGCAGCGGGGCCAGGGCGCCACTCGAAACGCCGCCTTGATGGCGACACCTCCTCCACTGTCTGTCGGCTCTTACATCACTGCTGCTCAGCCCTTTCATTAGAAACGCTAATCTTTTATTTGCATGTGAAGTGTGTTGCATGTCCTTTGTCAGTTCTGATCAGTAGTTGTAATACAGTATATCTGCCATCTGTTAATCGGTTTTGAAAGGTGACGGGCCAAGTTGGACATTCACCTATGAAGAACGTGAGCAGTGTTCTAAAGTGGAACCAATCCTCACCTGCATAAGACCATCTAGTCTATAAAAGTATTCTCTTATTGGTTTTTAATTACAGAGGATTATTATTACCAGTGATTAATAACTGTAAATTTGACAATGATGTGTGTGTGTGTGTGGGTTGGGTGACGACCCGCCCAAGGTGATTCCCCACAATGCACCCAATGTTGGAGCCACCCTGAAATAAATTAAGTGCTGATGGATAGTGAGGGTATTATTATGGAAACGATAAATGTAATTCATATTCAAACACATGTACACAACATGTACTTGAAATGACTAGAAAATGTTACATCTGATCCAGAGGGCATATCATGTGATTGGCACCTTTTTTCTAATTCTTTAACCAATTGGTGATGCTCATGTCCTGTGCATAATAATGGAATACAGCATCTCCATCTGGATAGGTAATTACCCACAATGCAGCAAAAGGACAAACAGGTTTTATATTCTAGTTTCTTCAAAATAGCCGCCATTTGCTCTGATTACTGCTTTGCACACTCTTGGCATTCTCTCAATGAGCTTCAAGAGGTCGTCACCTGAATGCTTTTCCAACAGTCTTGAAGGAGTTCCCAGAGGTGTTTAGCACTTGTTGGCCCCTTTGCCTTCACTCCGCGGTCCAGCTCACCCCAAACCATCTGGATTGGGTTCAGGTCCGGTGACTGTGGAGACCAGGTCTCCACTTTTTGTTAAGTACATAACTCCACATGTGTTCATTCATAGTTTTGATTCCTTCAGTGAGAATCTACCAACGTAAATGGTCATGAAAATAAAGAAAACACGTTGAATGAGAAGGTTTGTCCCAACTTTTGGCCTGTACTGTATGTGATACATTTTAGAGATAATATGTATATGTAAATATTTGGGACAAAATAGCAAGTAACGGGTCACCATATAACTGGTTTCTAATGTACCATGGCCTGGACGAGGGCCTGATTAGTATTCTCAGGAAGTGATCTCTTCCTCAGCAGAGTGTTCCCGCCGCCTGCAGTATTGCAGTAGTGAATGGAGGCGCCAGTCTGACAGCACGGAGCTTAATAACTTTACCTCAAGTGAACTCACGTCGTGGTTGGTGTAGTCTGTCTCAGAGCCATATGTTCCTTTTTTTAAATGTAGTTCATTTACATACCATGCAAAGAACCCTTTTTGCTTTTATATGCAGAAGTTTTGCCTATACAAATACTGTCAATCGATAAAATATATGAAACTAATTTATCACACATTTTGCAAAGTCAACAACGTTCTCTTGAATGAGGAACTGCTATTGGTTGCCGTTTGTGTTCTCCAGCATGAGGCCATGCTGTACAGTGAGTGTAACATCCCAACAAAAAATAGTCTGATAAATGAAGAGCTGATGATAATTGGATCAGTGGTCCATATACGTTGCACTTGCCCGGGAGACGGCCTCCTCATCGCACTTCTAATGAATCACATGATCTCTGGAACCAGCTGCTGGCCCGCAGTGATGGATGGTTTTTAATATGGTCGGAGTCGAGTTGCTATGTTTCCAATATTAAGCTGGGGTGGAAAACAACCCACGGCCTTCATGTCCTCTGGAGGATCCTGAGGAGCAGGATTCAGCCCAGAAATCGACTGAGAAATCACGATGCACTCGTGAAGCTCTGGCCTCAATGTGTCATTCATGCGGCCGTACAGTTGAGGCCTTACGTGCCAGCTTTAATTATGAAGCGGAGTCGGGGCGCCGTCCCTCAGAGACTCTGCTGTCAGATAGGCATGCGAGTGCGCAGAGACAGATGGCTGAGACATTTACAATGAGGGAAAGGCCGGGCCTCAAATATAGTGCCACCCTGTCACCGTCTCGTTTAGGAAGTGCAGTGACGTGGGTGAAGGGTGGCTCTGCCACCTGCTGCTTCTTTTAGCGCCCATCGGGGTTTCAGGTTCAGATTCCCGCTGCCGTTTCTATAATAGCCAATCCAAGAAGTCCCTCGCCAAACATTATAGTTCCATTATAGTTCTGTTGCAGGACATAAAAGTAATGTATTCAGAAAAATGTTATAATAAAGTCGTGTTCAGCAGTTGTGCTGTATTGTTATTTGGGTCTCTTTAGTTTCGCAATACTTCTACTTTTGTGTAAGTTTGTTGGAGCCTCTTCAATGGAGGGCAGGCTTTCACTCACACCTACCGCCAATGCAGAGTCGCCAATCCACCTGGTGAGTATGACGGAAGAACCCGGAAGAAATCCACAGCAACACAGGGAGAGCATGCAAACTCGTCATCACTGGACATGTTCAGTAAGATTTCTTTACACTGACACAATACAATTTGCCATTATACAGTGGCATTCATTCAAGACAGGGCAGTAAGCTAAATGCTAAACTGCCTTAATTAACTGTTGCCTTAGTAACATTAACAATCAAGTGTTCCTGGTCTGTCTCGCACGGTCACCAGCACCTTAGTCTTTCCTAAACGATCCCACACTCCACCCTACCACACACATCATGAATAATGCACAGGGTGTGTGTTTTGTATTCTCCTTTCTATTCCTGAAATGTTAATTGGTGTTCAGAGACTGCCATTACACAGTGAACTTACACAACACATACTGTCTGTCTGGCTCTGGTGTCTGTTGTCATGGATACCATCAGGGGGTTCGTTTTCGGTATAATCGTGGGATTATTTAGTGGGTTTACTGAGTTGATGTCCAGCAGTCTGGAGAGGGAGCAGCGTAGAGGAATTCAACTGTCTGAAGGTTGAATTCTCCTGCTCTCATTGTGTGCCCGAGGGGTCTAGTTTGGAAAAGTTAGTTCTATTTATTTATTTTAAGTCATGATAATCTACATGCATGTTTCTTTAGTGGACATGGTCCTAAGATGATTATAACAGAGATCACTGCTTTTGAAGTTTTATAATGAGGACAGAAGCCGAAAGTAAACAGAGGAGGAGGATGGAGACAGGCACTTACAGCAGTGTTGCCAGATTGGCCAGTTTTGGGCAGTTAAAAGAAATAATTACACATCAATAAAATGGAACAGTCTCCTCTTCAGGATTTAACTATAAATGTCCCTTTCATGATTTTATCTATTTATTTAAATTCTGAGGGTGTACTTGATCCAGTGCTGGTGAACAAGAGTTATTGGGTTTTGAAAATAGGGCTCTATTTGAAGGTCCATGCAGACAAATACAAAAGGGACTGTGAGAGATTACTAATCTCTCTAATGATATATTTCTATTCAGTTTTTTGTGAAATTGGACTATGCAACATAGTCCATTACCTGCTGCACTATCATCTAACAACCACATGAGGGAAGATCTTCAGATGAACAGTCTCCCTCTCTCCGGTAAACAGTGATGTACTGAAGATCCTGGCACAAGAAGCGCTGGAAGCATCTCTCCGCCCAACACCTTAATGAAACTCTGCGTGCTGGTTTAATTGGCTCTGTACATATTTGTTGATCAGCCACTGATAGGCTTGCAGACAGTCTGTTGTACACAGTCAGTGGGAGGGGGAAATGTTCTCACAGACGTGTGAGTGGGCTGTACAGCAGCAGCGCTGTCTGCTGGACTGTTTCCATGGAGAGGCCTGGTCTCCCTCGCCCGCAGCCGCGGGCTGGGCTTGGGGAATCGTGCTTGCTGGGTTGCCCCAACCAGGGTTAAGCACCACACTGCAAGTAAAACCGGGAGGATGGGCACTCCAAAGACTCTTTTGGCACGTTTGTCTTAAATTGGCATTCCCATGTTAAACAGCACCTCTCCATGATAAAGTGCAAGTTTACATTCTAAACACACTGAAAAACAGCTCAGTCGAGTCTGTATGTAATTCTGCCGTGTCATTATGCTGCTGGCTTTGCTGACATGGTCCAAAATAAAAAATTGCACTGGGTAGGATGGACATGCACTAGACTGGAAGTTCCGTGAATCTTCCGGCTCACGACTGTGCAGTTGTCATGTTTGCCAGGACAGTGTTGCGTTTGAACATTAGCGAGAGTCTGAGTCGACACGTGGGAGTCCGATGACTTGTCTCTGCCGCTCATCATCGGGCCCGCTCCTCTTTGTCCAGTGAGGGAGCGGACAGTGCTCTCTTCCTCTTAGTCACTGTTCTTTCATTCACACCTCTCAGAGACAGTCATGCTGGAAGCGGGGTGGAGGGGTGAGTCATGCCGAGTCCTGCATGACCTCCAGCCTAAACTCTGTGGGTTCCTGCCTGAGCCCGGTACCCGCGGAGCGTCATCGCTCGCCTCAGCCACCTTAGGCAGAGCCGGGATGCATTACATTACATTTTGTGCAGGGAAATAAAGTGAGAGTGCAGTGATTGTCATTGTGATACACAGCACAGCACACGGTGCACACAACGAATTGTGCCCTCTGCTTTTAACCATCACCCTTGGTGAGCAGTGGGCAGCCATGAAAAAAATATGTATAAATGAAATTCAGAGGAAAATGGATTTGTGCAGAGCTTCTGTTCCTCAAGGAATCTGCAGCTGCAGGACATTCACATACAGGGGACACTTGATATGGTATGTGGCTGTTGGCCTTGGTTCAGCACAATTATTTCCAATGTTCCCCCCTGGAGATCAATATTTTCAAAGTGGTACTATGATGATACCACCCCCGTACTTTCAGGGAATCCTG
Source organism: Denticeps clupeoides (assembly GCF_900700375.1). Lineage (NCBI taxonomy): Eukaryota > Metazoa > Chordata > Actinopteri > Clupeiformes > Denticipitidae > Denticeps > Denticeps clupeoides. Next base: position 15,053,714 of record NC_041717.1, on the reverse strand, counting down.
TCCACCCGTCTGTGGGGTGGACAAAACGTACCATGTGGAATGATCAAAATCTCAAAATCTGCTAAAGCAATGAGTCACGTTAAAATGAATACCAATAACCACTTCTCTCTGGCTGTAAAAAGGGGTCTGACGGTTAGTACTTGAATTTGTGACACATGGTCTTAATGTTCAAAATGAGTCACTTGCCAAAAAAGGCTTGATTGGATGTTTGAATTTCAATAAGGTACCATTTATGGAGATATGTGAGAATTTGCTAGGCTGAAGCAGGGCTTCTGTAGGCTGTTTACCATTAGAAACAACAGCATTTCCAACAGCCAATAATAGTTTTTTGGTACTTATATACCAGCAAATAATCATACTGTGTTAATGTATCATAAATACATTTATTGAAATAATTGTGTGCGTGTATTTGTGTGTGTGTGTGTGTGTGTGTGTGTGTGTGTGTCTTTGTGTGTGTGTCTTGTTACCTGTCTAAAAGACACCTGTCCACAGAAGCAGTCAATCTATCCAGATTCCAAACTCTGCACCATGGCCAAGACCAAAGAACTTTCCAAGGATGTCAGAGACAAAACTGTGGACCTACACAAGGCTGGGATGGGCTACAAGACCATTGCCAAGCAGCTTGGTGAGAAGGTGACAACAGGTTGTGATTATTCTTGTCAATAGAATAACTTGTCAATGATTTCAAGGCTGCTGGGACCATAGTCACCAAGAAAACAGTTGATAACACACTACGCCATGAAGGACTGAAATCCCATCATCCCCTGCTCAAGAAAACTCATGTACAGGTTTGTCACTGAACATCTAAATGATTCAGAGGAGGACTGTGTGAAAGTGTTGAGGGGGAGGAAAGCTGCCTATGACTGCATGATCACCGTCCCCACTGTCAAACATGGAGACAAAACGAAATATGTCCTCTGCTTTTAACCATCACCCTTGGTGAGCAGTGGGCAGCCATGACAGGCGCCCAGGGCAGCAGTGTGTGGGGACGGTGCTTTGCTCAGTGGCACCTTAGTGGTACCTTGGTGGATCGGGACTCCGGGATTCCACTTCCTTAACCTCTAGGCCACCACTGCCCCAAAGACATGATGCTCCAAGTGGAAGAGTAAGGAATGCCATTGTCAC